>NW_024412397.1:33790366-33933127 GCF_014898765.1 Herpailurus yagouaroundi | reverse complement strand
GGCACCTTTTGGGATGAGCACTGGGTGTTGTATGGAAACCAATTTGATAATAAATTTCATATATAAATAAAAAAAATAAATAAATAAAATTTAATGATGTAATAATGTTAAAACAAAAAGAATGTCAATCAGTACTTAGTGTAAATGGATTTTCTCATAAATTTTTAAAATCTATTAAAGAGTAGCATCTATGGCACCTAAAGAATAAAACCAGCTGTTTCCTAAAAAAAATAAAAAATAAAAAAAAATAAAATGTGGGTTTTTCATGGGTCAGAAATAACCTATTTCTGTTGATTTTCATGAGGCTTATTACTCTACATGCATGGTGATTTCTGACTCTTCTTTGAGGAAAATATTTCACTAGACAAAAATGCCAATCAATCTTTGATTATTTTAACACAGAAGAAAATAAATTCCATGAGGTTCAAGTCTAAATTCTCGGTAGACCTCTGCAAAGTGATTGGTGAAATTTATGGGCACAGCTGGTTTGCAGTTGTAAAACCCTATATTTTTTAATGCAAAATGGCATCTGTGCCTGCTAATTGGATACTTAGGCATACACACAATAAATTGCCTGGGAATTAGAAAGGTGTATTTCTTAAGTCCTGCCCACATCTTGCCATTTTGAGAATCATTGCAGGGATTCATTTTTCCTCCTTGTTATTCTTGCAGGGGAGGTGGAAAAAAGCCTTCTCCTTGTTATAAATATCGCCCGTTGGGAATACGTCCTTCCTCCTCCTAATCCAGCTTTAATCCTTCCACGCTCTGAACTAAGAAACCACTGTCTGTTGTGGTAGCTGCCATTCTAAATAAGTTTGAGCTCTGTGATCATTGCCACCTGTCTGGTGAGAAAGGAAAAATCAAACTTGTAAATGCTACAGGCATCCCTGTCTTAGGAGTTGGATTCAAATGTTACACTGAGGCCATAGAAAAGCAGTCAAGATAAAACCTTGCCTAGCCTGCGTTTGAACATTTTAGTTCTATTGCGAGTATTCTCAAGTTTGCAATGCAACGGCAACAATAGAATCTAGGGATATTCTGTTACAAGTTTCATGCAAAAGTTTATTAAATTTGCTCTCATAATTATTGTAAGCCCTAGAAAAGATGACTTGAGCTCCGGAGCCTATACTTCTCTCACCTGAGCAGATTGCTTTATCATTCTTCCGTGCACTGGTAATTTCCATTAGAAAGCTTGCTAACCTGGTATTGACAATTACAAGCCATAATCAGAAGGTGAAAAAGGCTCACCCACTCTGATCTGTGGTAAAGCCGATACCAGCTATCTGGGAAGAAAAGAAACACAAGAAAGTAAACACCGAATTGCTGGTATATCTTCCCTTTTTATGTGAGCACGACAAAGTGTGAAACATGAATGCAGAGAAAGAGAAAGATTTTCAGAGATTTAATCCCTTTAGAATAGAAAGCTTTGGTTGCCGTTTAAGGAGCCTTTTCACCTCAAGGTCACAGCTTGAATCTCATCTGGATTTATGTATAGTGTTCGCATTCAATTATTTTTGAGCTCTTTCTGCAGTATTGCCTCCTTGCGTTGCATATATTGTTTATGCCCATTGGCCCTTTTGCACATTTGTCCTGCTCATTCTTGTCTGGTTAATATGCCCTGATCTTTTAAATTGGCTGATTGGGCTGTGATGGATGGGTTATCCTCCTTCCTCCTTTCTTCACCTAGATATAATCAAGTTGAAATCAGACTTCCTGGCCCTCGATGCTCAATGGGGGGAAAAAGCGGGCAGCTCTGGTAATTGGATAGTGCTTGGTGGACCTCCGCCCTTGGAAATATAGGTTCTGTTCTGCTATTTCCAGCCAGTGTAGAAGTATCAAAATAAAGAAAATCAATTGACTATGGAGAAAATTACTCACTTAGAAAAATCACTATATATATATATACACACACACACACACACACACACATATATTACTATATATATGTGTATATGTATATATGTGTGTGTATACATATGTATATATGTATTTGTGTGTATGCATATGAAGAGATGGCCTACATATACTTATTTTAAGGATAACAGTAATTTTAATTAATAAACATTAATTAGGAACTTATGTAAAAGGTATTATGTAAAATTTATTATGTAAAAGGTACTACCAGGAACTATAGCTGATAAAAAGATTAAGTGCCATACCTTCCCTTAATTAACTTATTTAATAGAAAGAAATACATATTTGTGCAAAATAAAAATTAGGGCACAGAGCAACATGATGACAAACAAGAAATATATAATAAATCTTTCAGACTCACGGTGACAGAGGAATATTGTGGTCTGGGTTGATTAAGGAAGACTTCATACTGGAGGTAGGTCACAGAGAATATATAGCACAAGAATTAGATAGGCAGAAAAATTAAATTGTAGGGCATTCTAGAAAGTTAGAAGCTGAGAGTATGTATAGTGTGAGCTGTGGACAAGGTGAAATGATTGGCATGGAGCATGATCCCTTAGAAGACATATTGGAGAGATTTGGAGAAAAAGTGAAGTACCACTTTTTTCTTTCACACATGCCTAATCAATTCTTCCTTTCTTTGTCCTCATTTCCGTGCTCCTCCTACTAATGAGAGGCAGCAGACCTAGGGCTGTAGGCCTGTCCTACAGAATCTACAATCCCTTAGCCCTGAAATGCAGGGATGACCATTGAAGGCTGCAAGATGAGGAGCCCAGCTTAGAATTCCAGCAGGAGAAGAAAACCTAGCTTAACAGTGCTCAAATTGTGGTTTGGGGCTTTAACATTTTTCTTTCCTTTTCTTTTAGAGCCATCAATTGCCTTCTACAGACATTGAATTCACTTACAAAGTTAGAACAGAGAAATAAAGTGGAATGCAATGATCAGGAAATTCCATTTGTTTTTTTCTCCCTTTCATCATTTTGTTGAATGTGTGCAGAACTATATGAGGTTATTCATTTGTACCCAAGCAGGAATATAGGATTTGCCATATTGGATCAGCCCATTGGTCCATCAATGTTGTATTCTCACAGCCTCTGGCACCAGATGATACATGAAGCACCAGAGGAGAGCAAACTCCCCCCTCCCCCACATAGACACACACAAGGCAGAGAGTCAATTGTGCAGTGCAATATATGGGGTAGAAGTCTTAGCTGCTTGGGATTGGACTATATAAATGGAATATGGATTTAAAGATGTCTACATAGGGCAGACGCTGCATCAGTTGAGGACCAATGTAGGCAGTTCTTACCTTTAGAAACTGTGTGCAATGTCTTCCTGCTCACTTTCAATTATAAGAACTATTATTTATCTCACAATAATAAATTGGAATAGTGGAATCAAACAGCCTCATTCCAGAAAGATGAAGGCAACACTGTATGATAACTGACACATGGCTGCTTTCTCTCTGGTGAAAGCATAAATGCAGTCAAAACTGGAATTTAACATAATACCTCAGAATCTGACCCCTCTTCCTTTGGTAATTATTCAAATGGGTTCACGGTCTGTTCAATTACTTAGCCTATTCACTCATTCACTCATCAGGAAAGGACTGTGTTGTGTGGAAATCTTCTAGCTCCAGTGTGAAGGGAGCTACAAGGAAGGCCTCCAAGGCTCAGTATAGTTGGGGAGTTGAGGTATGATGTGTTATCATAATGCAGGTGAGAGTATGGGCTATGTCGCAGGTGTGGCCAGCTGAAATAACACATGCATTCAGAGAAGAAAGGGACCGATTCTAGATGATACAAGAAGGAACAAGCTTTATGCTGATATTTTCTTCCTGAAGGAGAATCTGCACACAACATAAAACAACCAGACATTCCTCAGAATACAATATTTATGCAAAGCATAAAATATTCTTAGTTTTATCAGTAAATTGTAGGGTGGGAATTGTGTTCAACTATAGATAGATTTCCTGATCTATATAATTTTGCAAAATTATTTCTATTTTATTTAGGATTTTCAACCTGAAGCCCCACCCAGACCTGTTGATAGTGATTCTAATAATGATGGCAGAGTCAGCTACAGAATCTCTGGGGCTCAGTATAAAATGAAACTAGAGGGACCCCAGTTCAAAAAGCAGAGCAAAAAGTATCCATTAAAGATATTCAAATATAAAGCTTTTCTCTTTACTCCATGGTCTCTCCTTCAACCTGTCATGGTGTGTTTAATTTGCTATTTAATGTCATCCTAATTAGTGAAAAATTAAATTTAAATTATTTGCATGACTTTTACTATTCATCTTTCTATTGCAGAATGCCAGTTTTAAATGCATGTACATGGGGCGCCTGGGTAGCTCAGTCAGTTGAGCGTCCAACTTTGGCTCAGGTCATGATCTCGCGGTTCGTGAGTCCGAGCCCCGCGTTGGGCTGTGTGCTCACAGCTCAGAGCCTGGAGCCTGCTTCGGATTCTGCATCTTCCTCTCTCTCTGCCCTTCCCCCGCTCATGCTCTGTCTCTCTCTGTCTCAGAAATAAATAAACATCAAAAAAAAAAAAAATTAAATGCATGTACAAAGGCACTTGAGTGTGGAATCACCAAACTTGCACAATTCATAATCTAAGCTCATATACCCATCTATATTTTGGTCTTACCAGAACAGTGGGTCCTACACAAAACTAAATTATTTGCATTTCACTTTCTTTTTTCAGGAAACTAGCTTTTTTATTACAAGAGGCCTATGATGGGGTAACAGTGCTTGCTGAGACCCATATGGAAATTTTTGCTTCTTTGGTGCAATAATGCCTTCCCCTGTGGACCTTCAGCTGGGGATTTGTCTGCTTAGCTTGAAGGATGGAATCTTCTCTTTGTGCTTCTTCACCTGTTTCCTTTCGCTCTCCCGCTTCTCAGTGGCCTTACACTTGGCCTTCTGCTCCTTCGTTTGCTTTTCCAAACTTCTCTTTTCCGTTTCTAAGTCTGCACCTTTCCTCTCCATGTCTGACCTCCCCTGTCGGGCCTGCGGCTCCTTCCTCGTGCCACACGCCACACTGCTCTCATACAAGACTTTGGTAGGCGGCCATGGTCATGCAGATGTCATCCTGGACTCACAGCGAAGGCAGTCCCCTCTCTGCACAGTTGACTATGACCGCCTGGATCAGCTCTTCAAAACACTGCGAGCAGAGCTCCCTGCGCACCGGGTAGATGCTGGTCCCCCTTGCCTGCCGCTGCTGCAGCTTCAGATCCGGCCGTTCCTAGAGGTGCACCTTTCCTCTCCATGTCTGACACCTGCTGGACTCATGGCTGCAGCCACCCACTCCCTTGGGGACAGGACGCTATTCAAGATTTCTTCTGCTCACTTGGTAGGATCTGGGACACAGGAAGCTTGTCTTTGTTGACTGTGAGATTGGATCCGAGGGTCCAGGCTTCTGGGGGGCTGCCTTTCAGTGGCCGTGCTTTGGGGCTCCTTTTCTCTGTGTTCGGCTCCCGACACTCTCTGCTCTCAAACTTGAGCAGAGAGTCTGCAGGGGGTATTACGGGCGGCGATTCATTTCACTTTTTGATATTCATATGTTCTACCCATTCAATACTCTACCTTCAGCTTAATGATAAGTAAGAAATAATTGAAAAGAAAAGAACTGTGGGTTGCCTTATCTTTTCCTTTCCTTCTAAGGTGTATTTTCAGTGTAAGTGGTTAGCTAACACACAGGGGAGTAACTTGAGTAAGAAAGGATATAACAGAGATCCTGGAATGTTCATGATTCTTAGGCTGCAATTGTCTTCATTCCTCATTCAAAGCAAGTTCTGGTTCAAATGGAAAGCATGATCTCTTGGGGAAAGTGTGGCCTTACTTAGCCATAGATGTAACAAATTTACCTTGTACTTTTGAGTCTTACTGAATTCAAATTCACTTTGAGTCCATCAGAATTCTGAGCTCCTGGTAACTTGTAAATTTTAAATGTAAATGGTTGGCAAGTGATGTTGGTAATAATGCATATTTCAAGTATATACTCTGCTCACATGCATGCCCTAATGCCCCACTGAACTTCACTTATAAAATACAAGTTCAAAGATAAAATTATTAAGAAATTCAAGATGGTGACAGGAGCATTAAACCAAATACAGAGCCCCTTTAAGACAGAGCTCTGTGCAACTGCACAGGCCCAAGCCCATGAAGTTGGCCTTAATAATAATACTATTAAATGTCTAACATTTACTGTACAGGGCTATGTGATAAAGCTACCGTGTATATCTTGTATCTTTAATTTTTATAACAGCTCTATTTGATGTAGGAGAAAATTGAGATTTTGATATATTAAGCAATGACGTTCTAGGTTCTTTATATTGAAAGCATCATTCTCTGGACCATCATAAGATGAGGTTTGTTGGGAATGAAAAATCCTGGGCCCTATCACAGACCTGCTGAATCAGAATCTGCACTTTCAAGAGCATCTCTGGTGATTAGTGTACACATTAAAGTTTGACAAGCACTGTCTGAGTCACTCTGATGACAAACAGAAGGGGCCATGATATGTATCAAATCCTATCTGACTTCAGACCTTAAATATGAAACCAATACCCTACTGTCTTATATAATCCAAATTTCTGATGATAGGCCCCAGTCATGTGTATTAAAAGACAAATCTAAATTCCAAGTGGACTGTGATCTGCACCATTGGCAATAACCACTGGCCTGGAAACTTCTACCATGCCTTCCAGTTTTATAAACTATGGTAACTTTATAAATCATATTCTTATGGAACACTAGAATAGTCTTGAGGAATACAGAGTAAGGGATATGTTTCTGAGGTTAATGTAAAAGGCCCTAAGAGAAGATAAGTTTTGAGCTGGGTTATTTAGCTTGGACAAGAGAAGTTGGGAAAGATACTTGCAAAAGACCTTTGCAAAATGTGCAGTGCTATGCTCAATGAGCGCTGATCAGTTAGGTTCCTAACTCCATAGAGCTCTGCAAACCTCTAGAGGGACAGATATACCTCTTCTCCCTAACTCAAATCAATCCATATGTAGGGAGAGGAATTTTGCTAGAGGAAGTTAATTCACCTCAATTCAATTATATTTTATTCAAATAGATATTGGGTTGCATATATATTAAATGCAGAGCACTGTGTTTAGTGCCATAGAGAATAATAGAGATGCAAGACACAGAACCATCATCAACGAGCCTCTGCTCTAACAGACATTTAGTTATTCAACAAATACTCTATAATGCATAAGAGCTTTAGTGATATTAACTCATTTAATCCTCATAATATTCTTATAAAGAATGTACTCTTTTCACCATCCACATCTTGTAAATAAGGAAACTAAGGCACAAAGAGGTCAAGTACTTGACCCAAATTCACACACTGGTGGGGACTGGATTTGAATTCCATCCACCTGTTTCCAGAATCAATCCGAAAATGTTTATAACTGCTTAATTGCTATTCTAGGCTGCCTCTAAGCCATATTCACAATTTATTATGAAACAAAATAAAACTACAAGAGCATTGTAGGGTGGGAGGAAGGACAAGTTTGATACAAAATTTTAACTTGATTGACTAAAAATATGCGATGACAAGAATTGAGATGTAAAGGACTAAGAGTGACCATGTTTGTTTTTTAAACAGGTATAAGACTATGTAATTTGAATATAAAATATTTTCTCTTGAAATAAAATAATATGAACTATGAAGATGACCCTATTTCCTGGTGTGTGTGTGTAACATCTATGCTTTTATATTTGTCGAATGACTTTGTCACCAATTTCAACTGATATGCCTCATTTTTAACTCCTAGCTCTTTATTTACTAAATAGAAAGAGATAAGAGATACTCAACTCTCTAAAGTTCATTTTAGATGTTGTTCAGTCTAGTTACATAAATTACAAATACACAATTATAAATCAAAACAAAGAGTACATTTTATTGTCAGAACCCCAGGCACTGGGCATGTGACTCTGACTTCTTGTGCTGATTTTCAAGGAAGGAACTGGATATGGTAAAGTAGCTGTCAATGATGTGACTTGTGTCACCCTAAAAGTACAAGTAAACGTCACTCTTCTCCAGAAGAGTAAAATATAGACTAAGTAGATAGTGGAATAAAATATTCAAGGACACCATTTTGTTTTAGTTTGCCTTTCAAGTAAGTAGAAGGGCCCTTGATTACCATCTGTTGTGGATTGAATAGTGTACCAGCAATTCATGTCAGCCTGAAACTACAGAATGTGACCTTATTTGGAAATAGGCTCTTCACAGATGTAATTAGTTAGGATGAGGTCATACTGGATTAAAGTGGGTCCTAAATCCAATATGATGTGTTCTTCCTAATGTGACAAACATGCATAGAGGAAACACCACGGTCTAGTGTGTGCTAATTCAACATTTGTGCAACATGGCAAAGACACACATAGAGAAAACATCAGGTGAAGACAGAGGCAAAGATTGGAGTGATGCATCTATAAACCAAAGAATGCTGAGGGTTGTCAGAAACCCCAAGAAACTAGGATGCAGGCACGGTAAAGATTCTCCATCTCATCCCCCAAGAAGAAACAAGCCATGCTGACACTTTGATTTCAAATGTCTAGCCTCCAGAAATGTGAGAGATTCAATTTCTCTTGTTTTAATTCAGCCATCCAGTTTGTGGTGTTTGGTCACAGCAATCCAAGGAAATTAAGAGAGTATCTGTTAGTTGGTTAGTATTGAGCGTTGATGAGATTGCTGAATTTGGTTTGCCTGCAGTCCAAGGAAGGTATGTTTCATGAAGTCAGTGGTTTATTTTATACTACTCAGTCTATTTCTTATGGAAAAATATATTGTGCTTGGTTATAATTAAAAAGACAAGCAAACAAAACAAAACAAGATTCTAAATGATGGACTGATATATTAATTGAATATGGAACCCAACATTAAGAAAATATTTATGAGAAAATCAAAGGGATTCCACTAGGACCATGACACATTTTATAGAAATGGTATGTAAGGGTATCATTTAGTTGCATGAGTGGATGAATTACAGAGGATTATAAAATGCACATTAGAAGTTTGATCATCCTGGGGCACCTGGGTGGCTCAGTTGGGTAAGAGTCCGACTTCAGCTCAGGTCGTGATCTCACAGTTTGTGGGTTCAAGCCCTGCATCCGGCTCTGTGCTGACAGCTCAGAGCCAGGAGCCTGCTTCAGATTCTGTGTCTCCCTCTTTCTATGCCCCTCGCCTGCTCATACTCTGTCTCTCTCTCTCTCTCTCAAAAATAAATAAACATTGAAAAAAATATTTTAAAAAAAGAAAGTTTGATCATACATAAAATCCAAAAATGTTTGTAATTGTGTCTAGTTTATCATTGTTATTGTTTATTTTCCTATGCTCGTTAGCACAGAAATTCTCTAAAGGTAAAGTACCTGTATGCTTTTTTCAGGAAGAGTAGGACAAGGGGACAGAAGGAAGGCAGGTATGTGTGTGTGTGTGTGTGTGTGTGTGTGTGTGTGTGTGTGAGAGAGAGAGAGAGAGAGAGAGAGAGAGACAGAGAGAGAGAGAGAGAGAGAGAGTTGTGAACCTGACAAAGGACTCAAGGTCTTAATATTAAATTCCACTGGGACTCTCTCATCCCCAGGTCACCAGATGGCATGTTGCTTGCCTAGGAGTAACTAATTTTTCTATCTACCTTGTCTTCATCTTCTGTGCTTTCCTCACTTCCTTTCCCATTCACCATACTATTGCCAAAAAAAAATTTTTTTTCTAATTCACTTTTCTGTATAGCTCTTTTTTTTAATGTTTATATATTTTTGAGACAGAGAAAGACAGAGTGCAAGCAGGGTAGGGGCAGAGAGAGAGAGGGAGACACAGAATCTGAAGCAGGCTCCAGGCTTTGAGCTGTCAGCACAAAGCCTGACGCAGGGCTCAAACTCATGAACTGTGGAGATCATGACCTGAGCCAAAGTCAGAGGCCCAACCAACTGAGCCACACAGGACGCTCTCTGTCTAGCTCTGTATTGACTCCTAGTAAGATCATAAATCTTATGTTTGGCAAAAATTTAAAATTAAAAAAAAAAAACAGAGTTTCCAGAACAGAGACTAAGATGATTGCTGAATTTTGAAGGAAAGATATGGACTTTATTTCTCTTCCAAAAGTTCACCTTCATGTAGTATGTGTGTGTGTGTGTGTGTGTAGATAGAGAGAGAAGTGTGGAGAGAATGAGGAAGGGAGAGAGAGCGGGGGTGGGGAGAGAGAATCCAGGAGCTAGGAAAAGTTGGAGTCAAATGTACAGAACAAGCCATATATGTTCAGAGCCATATTACAGAACTAACCATGCTGGGAATCACCATCTAGTGGATATCTTTGCAAATATCTTTGTAACATTTCTCTCCTTTAAACTGATCTACTGAAACATTTTTATCTTCTTATTCCTATGAGGAAAGAAAAGAAAAACTCAATCATCAAGTCTCTTTTTTGGCAAAAATAACTGTAAATGAATAAAGAAATGTCTAACTATTGTAGGACAATCATGAAACTCCACCACACAACAGAAAATCTGCCTGTGAAAACATGCTCTTCTCTCCTCTCGTTACACAAAGGTCTGCGGTCAGCTTTCCAGCTGTAATTCTCTCCGACACTGAGGATATTAAGAGTGTGAAGAAAATGCTCGAATAGATTATAAATAATAGTGTGAGACACAGCAAATTATATTTTCTAATAATTGGCATTATGGTTTTGGATGTAAAGGGGAAACAAAGAATGAAAGCAAAGAGAATGTGAATGTAGGGAATCTGGAATTTCACATCACTTGTTAGTAGTGGGAGTGGGTACAAAGAAATAGAAAATAGAGAAAGGGACAAGGAGAGAGAAGGAGAAGGAAAGAGAGAGGGAGGAAAGGAAGGAGGTAGAGAGAAAGAGAATAGAGGAAAGAAAGAAAGAAGAAAGAGAGGAAGGAAAAAAGTAAACCAATGCTCATTCATGGGTTGGTCCTGATACCACATCAAGCATCTGAATAAAATGGACTAAAGGACAGAGAAATGCAGCTGAACCTGTAGAGATAAGGGTGTGTCTGTCACCCAGGGGAAGTAATTCCAGTTTCCATGGAATGAGTAATTGCAAATATTACTTCTCCTTGAAAATAAAGAGAAGCGAATCATATGTGTTTATTGCATATTCACTGTCTTTGTAGCTTTGTACTTTATATAAAATTATTCTAATGCAAATTCATAACTATCAGTCCTGTAAAGACTGAGAGAGATCTAGGTCTGTCCTTAATTGGCCTATTACATTGTTGACCAAACTTCTCTGAAACAGCTTTGCCTCCCTGCCTACTTCACTTGATTTGGGGGATTATCTAACAAGATATTACATGAGAAAGCAATTTTTTAAATGTAAAACATGATTCCTCTTGGGATTTCAACACATCTTGAGAGATAGCTGTTTGGGAGGATATTCCTCTTTTAACAAAAGAGAAAAGGCATTACTTTTTTATGGAGGCATTGTGAAGTGAAGTGTTAAAGCAGGAACATAAAAAATTTAAAGCCTGAAAACACACTACAAAGGAGAAAAGGGGTGTTTTTGTGAGCCGAGTTTGAGAATTATTTATCTAGATTGTTTGTCTACATAGTCAAACCTGACCAAACAAGGACTTTGCTTATTGCAGTTTACCTTGATGCTACCAGAAGCTGAAATGCACACTAAACAGGGATGGACCCCTAATCATATAAATATGTCCAATAGGGATAAATATTTACTCCAGTTGACTCCTAAGGTTAAAGGAAAAAGGAAGAGAAGAAGCAAAGGATAGATCAGGAGTCAAGAAAGAAAGAATGATGGAGAAAAAAGGAAGTCCAGATAATAAGGAAAAGGAGGGACACAAGAAAAAAATGAGTGGAAAGGCTAAGGGAGAGAAGGAAGATGAGGTTATGCCAGAATAAGAACTAAGAATAAAGACTGAGAGAAAAAGTGAGAGATTATTTAGCAAACCTATGTAAACATGTTCTCAGAATAGTTCAGTATCAAACTTGACTTATTCACAAATTTGCCTCCAGCAGAGCCTACCATTCACTGTGAGACCCTCTTAAGTTTTCTAATAGTCCATAATATCATTGAAAAGTCATTATAAGTCCTTAGCCTGAGGTACCATAGGTATAAATAGAAAGCCATCTCTGTACTTTGTTGAAATTGTTTATAGTCACTGCTGTGTATAAATCGAAAGCACTATGAGTTACAGTAATACTGAATGCTTATTCCAGCCTGAATTCCAACCTGATCCTTTGTTCTAGTTTCTTCTATTTCTGGACCAACAGACATATGGTTATTCAAATAGCAGATTTCCTAACAAGAATAAGAAGGATCAAGTGCTATAAACAAGAATTCAGTTCAGAAACACAGTCATGCATTTATGAATTGTATTGGATTTTCTCTACTCTCCTCAGTTCACTTCTCTACCTGCAACCATACACATACCAATACCTACTTATTTTCTCATTAATCCAAAGACCAACTAACAAAAAATAATGAAATGTCCTATTGGAGACTTCAACAGAATCAAGGCTGTATGAGCAGCACAAGCAAAACTGCATCCAGCAACGATGCTCAAGTCTGGCATTCTAATTGACTGAATGTGTGGTTTAAAGAATACTTTGGCACTCACCCTCCACCCCTGCCTTTTCTTGCTTACAGAACTCTAATTTATTAATTTTATGTATCAAGTGATCATAAACTTTAGGGGCTCTGGGCCCATACTCAGCCCCAGGGATGAATCTTATACAGTGGTGATCCTGACACCAACGAGATGTGAGGGGAAACATGCTGTGGACTTCTATGAAATTTTTAAGTGAGAGATACAGAAAGGGTCATGCTCTCTCCTCATCTTCTAGCCTTTGGATGGAGTCATCAAAGGCTATGATTTCTGGAGCTGTAGCAGCTATCCTGTAACCAGGAGGGCAAGTCTGAGGATAAAAGCTGACATCTTGAAAATGGAAGAGAGAATTTATACTCTTGGTTATTAGCCCTGGAACTTCCAACTTCCACACGTCCAGAATTTTGGGCATGTAAAATAATAAAACACCTTTATCTCTCCATTCTAATCCTAGTTGTGTTTCGGTTATTGCATCTAAAAATACTGGTACAAACATCTTCCATAGAATTTAACACACACACACACACACACACACACACACACACACACACGCAACTTTAATTGATGCATAAGTAAACTTATTAGGAGGAAACATGGAGTCAAATGCAGAATGAAGATGGAATATTCTTGAAGACATGTATAGATGGAAAAGATTCAGAATCATGGGAGTGAAGTAAATTTTTGATTGAGTGACACCTTACAGAAAATTGGTGAGGATGAGATTAAGTGTGATGAGAGGAAGTGGCATTGAAGAAGAGGAGAGATATTTTATCTTCTGAAACTGAAAGAGAGCAGATAAGAATTGATACTGAGCTATATTCACAATTGTGGAGGAAGAAAGTTGATAGGTTTTATCAATAATCACTTGAATTTTCTGATTAGTGTATAAAGGTTTTGATGACAGGGTTTGAGGTCATGTTTGATAGTGTACCTGCCAGGCTGGTGACTTTTCAGGAAATTTCTGAAAGAAATGAGAGAAGCTGATGAGGATTGGCAGGGTAGAGCCAAAGTTCCAGTTAGAGAACATTGCTTGTTGGTGTCCCTCAAAGTTACAGGAATGGTATTTCTCAAAGACTGTTCCCTAGTTTGAGCAGAGGGATTGAGAAGATGAACTCTGATTGGTTCAGTTTTGAGGATTTCCTGGGAAGACATAGTAAAAATTTATGAGTAGAACATGTTGGCTTAAGTACTGGTATCATTTTTACCCAGAAAGGAAGGTACACTCACCCATCAAGGCTTTTCAGTCCAAATGTTAAAGTCTTAAAGGTCTTGAGCTAAAGATTGATATGCCTGGAAAAGACCTTTAGTAGTCACCAAGTTCACTTCTGTGTTTATAAAGAACATTAAGAACTCTCCCATGTATAAACTCTGCACTTTTTTTCTCTAGATGAAAAACTTCCATATTGGCAAAATAGCAATATTTTAAGTAAGGATAATATGAAAAATGCTGTTATCCAAAACAAATGAAAGTCAAGCTACTTTGAATAAAGAAGGCAGAGGCCATGTGCCCCACCCCACCTGATTACCAGTTATATTTCTTTTCCTTAAGTCTGTATTAGCCCCTAGGCATCTCCTTTGAACACCAGTGCTCCTATGAATACATTTCAAATAAAACTAAAGAATAAACTTAAATTCATTTGTTTGGTCTCAGTTGATGATTTGAGATCTTTTTTTTTAATTTTAACTTTTTTAAAGTTTATGTATTTATTTTGACAGAGAGAGAGAGAGAGAGAGAGAGAGAGAGAGAGAGAGAATATCAGCAGAGGGTAGGGGATAGGGCAGAAACAGAGAGGGGGATAGAGGATCCAAAACAGGCTCTGTGCTGTAAGCAGACAGCCCAATGCAGAGCTCAAACTCACAAATCTTGAGATCATGACTTGAGCTAAAGTAGGACACTTAACCGACTGAGCCACCCATGTACCTCTGAGATCTTTTTTCAACAAGATCAGCCATATAAATAGAATGGCTGACTGCTTACTTGTTATAAATCAGTAACTTCCGTACACTGAATGTGCTACTGCATCTTATAACATCATTTCTAACCTAGGAATGGCAGATACTAAGGGTAGCCACTATTCACCATCTATACTGACCTTGAATTATGACTTTTCATTTTTCATTCTTTAATGGAAAAATCTCCTTGAAAAACTTGTAAAAATGGGTATCTTACTAAATATTTCAAGTGAAAATATGGAGGAATTTAGACTGCCCATGGCATAAAACTTATCAGAATGGAGGAATCTTCTATTAAGAGTGATCTGTATTTTGTCAAAATAGATTTTTCAGATATTAGGTCAATTAAAAAAATTCTGAGGTATTGCATTGGACCTACTTTATTTGCAACAATCACTTTCATTGCCAGTTGAGAGCAAGATAGGTACCAAGAAATGAAGACTCCATCTAGGTATGCCCTAGTTTAAATATTCTGATGGTTAGTGTTGGACCGTGTGTTCCAATTAGAGGTTGGAAAACATTATCACAAACATAATGAGTATATTATAGATCCAAAGATCTAGAGGAGAGGCCAAGATTGAAAATGTCATAATTTAACCTTCCCCCATAAAACCGCAACAAAAACATTGTGTAAATTCTAATGTTTCTCAGGCTCTCCTTTACAAACTGCTGACTTACACACCTACCTATATATTCTCATAACTCAAAGTCACTTTGGGTTACTACTCCATGATTTTTTCATTATCTGTGACTATTATTAACTATAGTTTATCTCCATTTCCTTTCCATTTCTTTGTCTTTTGCTAAAACTCTCTTTTTCAAGGTTCAAGAATTAGGCAAAAGCAGAGCTATTGTTTGATATGTTCAAATGTGCTCAGCAAAGCTTTCTAATAACTTCTGTTAATGCTAAGTATTCTGTGGAAAGAGAGCACTAACTCCCAAAGAGACACACAACATTTTCCTGAAGTTCTATTTTTATCATTTAACACAACACCATGCAACTGGGCTTCCACAAGTCCTTCCTAACTTTACTGGAACCTCTGAAACCCGACTCAATCTATGTTTCAGTTTCAAATCTCAACATTATCCAGACTGACATGAATACAAACCATCAACCAGCATCATCCTACCTTCACCTGTCCTCAATCTCCTCAAGAATTTGACCTGAACTCCATGTAAATTTCCCACATCTATGTATACCCAGAATATTTTCCCAACCTGGAATTTTACACATTAGAACATAAAAATACCAATGACCCCTCCTCTGACCTAGTCTTCAGAGAAGGCCTGTAATTCTGAGGCTGCTTCCTGAAAGGTCTAAAGAAGGAGAGAAGGGACTCCTATCTGAGACCCTCTAACAAAAGCAAATACCACAGAAAGTCATTCTTTCCCTGAGGATGAAGACAAAGGGCATCTCTTGCAGATTCTGCCAATCATCTCCTAATAAGAGAAGTAGTAATGACCTGTCATCAAAGATAGCTGGTTAACAACAGCCAAGTCTTCCTCTGCTGGTTGTGAGACTTCAGTGGCACAGACTTAAGTGTTATCAGTATCAGAGATAGCAGCATCCATAAAATGGCAGAAGATATAGAATGTGGTGATGAGGCTCAATTGGACCATAGTTTTTCCTAGCTGATGAAATCAATAGAGATTCCAAGGTTGAAGGAATTTTGATTGAGAAACTTGTGGTTGTGGCAGGACACCAAAGATGCCTTTTTCTGCTGGTAATTTGGAAGAAACATCTGTCAAGTGGTTTTCCTTTGTGTCCCAAAGTTCCAAAAAAAAGGGGGATCGAAATCATTTCTCATTTCCTCTATAGTTCTGCATTGGTGTCAATTCCCCACTTCTGTTTAATCTTGGGCTCTGAACTTGATCCAGTTTTTAGGTGGGGGGAATCTAAGAAACCTAATCAGTAACTTAGAAGCACAGCAGCTCAAAACCAAGTACATCTTATTGATGATCCTTCTATCCATAAAAACTAAATTCTTACAATCTAATTATAATTAAATTATTTCATTATACCTTAGTTCCACTAGCACAAACCATTGCCTAATTCTTTGCAGAGCCATCCTGTTTGTGAACCTCAGTCTTCCCGATTGGGTACACAGGTTATTTGCAACTGTATGTTCTATATGTAAATGCTAGTCTGCTAAAGCATCCTTTTGTTGTTTACTGCCTGCATGCATTCACTTATTCATTCAAAAATATCAGTTTAAAAAAAGATATCAACTGAGCTTCCACTAAGGGGGTGGGGAGAAGACAAGAGAAGAACAGAAATCAGCCAGATCTCACAGAACCTTCACCTGTCCACCAACCGTTTCTTGATCACCAATCCCTGATAGGTCAGCTGACATGCTTTTGATGACAAACTCTCCCTGGAGTCTCTGACCCAACTTCCGACAACACTGCCCTAAACCTAATGGATCATAAAATGAACCTAACAGCACCAACCCTGCTGCTCATCTCCCTGCATCCTCACTGATTTTGTCAGCCCACAGAATCATTTCCTCCACTGCCTCTCGCCCATACACAATTGTTTTGTTTTTGCTTTCCAATCTAACAAAGCCACAGTCAAACCTCTGCCTTATTCAAAACAAGCCATTTGTGAGGAAGCTGATGCTAAATCATTTGCCATCATTTACTTACAGATTTTGGCATTTAACAGAGAGGGCAAAAATAAGAAAACAAAAAAACAAAAAAAAACTTTGTTACTAGGCAGTAAAACTCTCCACAATTGAGCATTCACATTGTTCATGGATCAGCAAACACCCCAGTTTGTCTGTAATTGAAAAAAAAAAAACATTTGGCACATTTCTATTAAAAAACCTTCCCCTTCATGAATGTTTAAACAAATTAACTTGAACAAGAGGCAGTGATATGCATATCAAAAACAATTCTTAAACCTGAAGTCAACTAAAGCATGGGGAAATCAGTGTGCTGGCAGGTGCTCTTTCTAAATTTCACACTAACAATTTTCTTAACACCCTTTTTCTCCTATCAGGCAAGGGCTTTTGCTTTTATCTTGGATGCTCTTAGAATTCTGGTCATTGCTAAAGCATTCTTGGTTTACTAAAACCAAGAGTGACTTAGCATGACCAGAGTCAAATTAAGCTGGTACATTCTGTCCACTAATGTTCTAAGGCTCTCTCACTGGTAATTAATGGTGTTCCATAGATGTCTATTAGTGGACTCATCTGAAGTGTATATCCAGTGAGGTCAGTTCCACTTACATAACTATAGTGGTACTCATCTTAGCATGCAGACAGAAAGATTCTAGTGTTAGTTCTGCATCCAACTAAGTCTGTGGCATTGGGCAAGTTGACTTAGTCTCCTCATCTGTAAAATGGAGCAAGATGGCATCTAAATTCAATGATTCTAACAAGCAGTCAGTTATTTTGTTTTTAACCCCACTGTCTAACTTGGCAAGTGTGCACATAGTCTAAAAGACTCAGAGATTACACATCAAAGTGAAATATATGTGCAAAGGTTGGGTTTCCTCAGAAACTCTGCTAAGAGAAGAAATCTATATAATCTCAGTTCCAGGGTATGCACATCCTCTGGGATCATAGTTAGAGCCTTTCCATTCTTATTTTCTTTAAAAACAGGGAACTATTCAGATAGACTTATTCACCCCTCCCCTGAGAGTTGAATGCTGGAGAAAGCATCTCACCATACTGCATCCTGGATCTCATTAGTCTAGGACCTCCATACTCAAAGGGGTCTTTTTCTCCAGGAAATGTATGCTGAGGTCACTGGTCTTTCGTGGGGCTTATCAAATCTAGTTTAGATAAAGAAAAAGAAAAGAGAAAAAAAGGAAAGAAAAGAAGGACAGAAGGAAGGAGAGAAAGGTAAGGAAATAAAGGGAGAGTGAAAGAGGCAGAAAGGAATAGACAGAGAGAGAAAGAAAAGGCTGACTCCCTCTCTCTCTACACCTCCCTCCCCCCTCAAAATAAATAAACTTAAAAAAAGGGGAGGTGTGCCTGGTGGCTCGGTTGGTTAAGGTTTGGACTTTTGATTTCTGTTCCTGTCATGATCTCAATGTTGATGGTGAGAAGGAGCACCCTGTGGAGCACTGCCCTGCCTTCACACAGAGCTTGCTTGGGATTCTCTCCCTCTCTTTCTGCCCCTCCCCTCTGCACAGGAATGTGTGAATGCTTTCTTCGTTTTTCAAAATAAATAAATAAACTTAAAGAACAAAAAACGAAAGGAAAGAATGAGGTAAGGCAAGGAAGATGGGGAAAATGGTAGAAAGAAAGATGGAAACAAAAGAAAAAAAGAAAAAAAGAAAAAACCCTGATCTCTGGGGCTTTGGGGAAGGTGTAGGAGTTAACAGTATACAACCACAATTACAGCAGAAGTTATCCTTGCCCTATAAACAGAAAAAAACAACTTTGGACACTTTCTAACTTTCTCTATTTGTCCTCCTTGCCCTGATTTCCCATTAGTTATGATTTTGTCTTGTTATTAATTACATTTATTTCCCCTAATACCTCCTGAGTACCTTCTTACTAAGTAGGGGAGAGAATTTTGACTCATTTTGATCCTCCAAATAATCCTTAGAGACAGGAAGATAGATGAGGACACGGAAGTACTTGGTATCTGGCAGAGTCAGGACTCCACACACATACCACTACTCCTACCCCACACCATTGGAACACCTTCCCATCTTTGAATGCTTGCTGCGTTCTATAAAATTGTAAACAAAAGTCAAGTCACAAGGGATGTTCTATAAAAAAGAATGGTATTCAGTTGAAAAGAAGAACTAATCAACCTTACGTTGACCTAGAGCCAGAAGCCAACAGGAAGAGCCATGTTAAAAAGTTGGAGCAGAGGCAAAGAATGGAGAACAGATATTGCCATAAACATTTGAAGCCTACAGGAAATCATCTATAAGGGCCTTTCCCATAAATTTATCACAACTCAATGCCTTTAAATTAGCTGACTACCGAAACTTTTGTATTAGTGCAGACATTTTTGGATAAAGTTGCCCTGTCTCTGCAACATTCCGTGTCTGCTTTGAAATTTCCACACCTCTCACCCTCGCTCTGTTCCTGCATCCCTCCCTCCTTCTCTTTCTCTTTCCTGTCTTCTCTCTCCCTTCCCCCATATCGTACAAAGTACACAATTTCAGAGAGAACAATTACATCAACTAGTCTGATTTCATTAAAATCATGAAAAATTAAGAGCAAATTCTCATACTGCTACCTTTAAAAAGTTACAAAAAGTGATTGCTTGTTTTTCTCCTCATTCCTGTTTGATTACCCCCCTCCCCGAGATAAGTATTATAAATAAATACAGATTTAATCTCCGTAATTCACCACCAAGGGGAAATGTGTAGTTCACATGAATGGTAGAAAAGATAGACATAAAAAAAGACCCCTCTGCCGATCAAACCTTTCATTTCCAAGCAGAAATAATTACAGTGATGGTCAGTGGGGAGATTTGAGCAATTTACAGAGGTATAACAGCGGTTCCTATCAACACGGTTTTATATTCAGGGCAAGGCATAGAACTCTAGGTCCTGAAGCATTGCCTATAATCTTTATTTCATTTTTAGATGTTATGCTGTAATAAAATGTAAAAAGGGAATACATAAAAAGTTATAGAGGTGGGAAAAAACATGGTTTGAAGTTGTATGGCATTTCTTGACAGGGCATGTTCCTAAGGATATGCAGAGAATAACAAATGCCATTTGAAATAAGTACACTAGAGATCTGAAACTAGATTGAAAACCCAAGTCAATTTTCCTGAGTGTCATTTGATTAGCTTTCTTATATAGAATGGAGGTTTAAACAATGCTGGGATTCTGAGTGCAGAGGTGCTTGGGAACACAGTGAGAAATGGGTTCCTCCCACCAATTTCATTCCGATGGCTTTACAACATTATCTTTTCACATTCTTCCTGTGTTTTTGCAATAATCCACAAATGAAGCAATGTCAGAGAAAATGTGATTGATTGTGGCGAAGCACGCGCGCACACTCACGTGCAGCGAGTTATTTTTCTATTCCCTTTCCAATTTGTCCCATAGTTGCTCCAGGCAAATACCTGTAGCCTATTGCCGGTTTTTGGTAGGAAGATAGAAACAAAGTTCTCAAGCTTGAGGGGGAGTTTTTGCACAGGTTACAAACAACTCGATTGTGCCTAGTGGCTGTTTTCATATAGAGGGGAATTTCTCATGTTTTTGCCTGATGTTTATTCCGGTTCCCTGAGACAGATTAGATACTTCCTAAATAGTATCTAACAATTATGTTTAGGATACAATTCCTATATCATTCCCCAACCCTCTCTGTTCCTTTTGTTCTGTCTACACCGAACAGGGCAGACAGTTTGTGCATGATAATGACCATACTAGCCTTTAATCCAACTATAAACTTTTGATTTCATCATTAATTTAGTAGATCCTACCTTGCATAGTATAAACCCTGAAAGTATTATTCCTATTACCCTGTTTTCTTCCCCAAGAAAAAATCTACCTCTACTTACATGTAATCTTTTGCTCCCTAAAGTTATTTGTGTATCTTTGCCTTGTAGCAATCACATTGCTCTCCTGCCTTCAAAACCTCTTGCACCTTTTGTAAATTTCGTCAGCATTTGATTAATTTGTTCCTGTACCTAGGAATCCTGTTCTGACCAGACTGCTCTAGGTTTTCTAATCTTGCAGAATGCATAAACTGATGGTGTGTGTCCAAATCTCAATACTTGAGTTCTGACAGTCTAGGGATGTATAAGGTAGACCAACTTTAACTGTTTAATGATCAAATGGCTATTTGCTCTCTCAGTCTTCTGCAATGCATTTTAACTGCCAGCCATTGTGGGGACAAGATTTTTAGTGGGACAAGATGCATTCTGAAACATCTGGTGTTAGTCCAATGAATGGCTAGACTTTCATCTTTGTTCTAGTGTCACTGCCTCACTTGGAAGCATCTGATGAAGCCTGAGAATGTCATGCAGGTATTTAGAATACCCAAGTCTTTCTTAGACTGTCTCAAATCTTAGGCACTTCTTACCCTTTCTTCCGTTTTACTGCAGTATGTATGGCAGATGCCCTTGAACTCTAACTAGTAACAGAACTCTGGACTGAAATGCTATCACCCCACTAAAACTGAATGAACATTTCAAAGGGATGAGGGATGGCTACTTTAGCCCAGTGAGTAGAGCGGAATCCAGTGATATGATATGAACAGAGATGGGTCTAGTGGAAAATGAATGAGCTAGGAACTCAAATGCAGCTTTTTTGGGGTGGGTGAATTTCTGGAGTGGGTGAGCTTACAGCAGCAAATTGAAGTGTCTTTGGATTATTTTGGAGAAAAACCTCTACAGCAAAATAATTTATTTGATGAATTTGGCTACTTCTACTGAATAGATTCCAAAATAATCTTTCAGTTTTCCATTTTATTTTGATTATGTATAAAAACAAAATGTAATGAGAGGGCATTTATCCAACTATCCAATAAAGTTGCCATGAACATTCTTTATAATTAGCACAACCTGCCTTATTCATGAGGACCATGCCATGATTCCCAAATAAACCCTAAAGATACTGAAATCAAGTGTCCATATTGCTTGTTTAAGTCTATTGACATTTCTTTTAAATACAATGTCTGCATTTCCTTGTTTTCTTTCTTGTGATACCTGATTTTCATTTCATTGATACAATTCCTAGATCAATCTCTCTATTACTATCATCAGATTAAACTTTATGAAAACCTGGGGGGGGAATAAACCCTTTCCTAAAACCACATACACACAGTTGTCTAACATCCACTGATAGCATTTCAGACAGGGAGGATTTTTTATTGAAAATCAGTGTCAGGCTGCTCTCCCTAAGCTACCCTTCAGCTGACACCTCTCAGTCTATTGTCCAATATAGATCGTAAAACCCTGGGGAAGTGAATGTTGCTGAGTTCAAGAGATTTCTGGAGTTTGGTTAAGCTATCGATAAACTCTTCATGGATTATCTCTAGTTCATAGACAACCCCTTTTGCTTCTGTTGTTTTATTTATAACAAATGATGCCACTTCCTTCGACTCTTGTCCTAGGAAGCCAGAAGGATAAGAATTGTTAAGGATTTCTTCACTGATCACTCTGCCTTTTGACAACAATTCTGAATTGTTCTTCTGGAGTTCAGATCCACTGGGCTGGCCCTTGACCCGTTGCCTAAGAGTGTGCAGTGAAACCAGAATCAGAGGTGGTGCTAGATGGCAGCTTGGAAGGGGAAATGACACGTCTAATAACCAACAGGAATGGCTAGTAATTAGCTGAAATGACAATAATTAACAGAAATGACAAGTCTAATATATTTTTACGTAAGTGTTGTCACATGGCACTTTAGGTTTTTAGTTTTCCATTTTAAATATTAATCTCTATGGAGTTTACTTTAGATGAAAAGTCACATCAAGTATGGAGATAGAAGTAATTCTATACACACACTCCATCAAATTCTGTTTTATCAATGTCATTTATGCTATGATCAGTAGAGAATGGATTAAGACCTCATATTGTTCCCTTAAATATATATTCTTTTTGTGTGTACCTCATTTATGCAGCTCAAAAACATTCAGCCACAGGGATCAGAGGGAAAGTGGTAATTTTTAATTTTCTTTGATATCTTCAAAGATGAGAAGGTCTCACTCCTCCCCTCTTCCCCCCTCTTCAGTAACAGACAAAAAAGGTTAAATCTTATTAGCATGTCCTATATAGCTAGTTGTAACCTAAGTGACCTGTCATGGCACTAAATGCCTACTAGAACTTTCTCTGTACTTGCAAGATGGAAATTTTATGCATCAATGCTTTTATGCATGCATCTGATTTGGGAAGTTCACTGCTTTATGGATATGAACATTGTGATCATGTAAATTGATCTACATAATGGGATTTTGTGTGTGTGCGTGCATATATCTATATGGATATGGATGTATGCAAGTGTATTCTAAAAGGAAATATAATACATGAAATGTTAACTTTAATGATATGAAATGCATTAAATTCAAACTACCTTGCATGTGTATGCAGATGCATTATGTCTCTATCATTGTGCTCTGCAGGGATTTAAGGCAGAAAAAAAAATTCATCATATACTCTGATGTGCCATGCTAAATGAGAGTGCAACATGGCACTATTCTAGGCAATAAATAAGATCCAAGGAAACCAAGACTTACGAAGCTTTTAAGGACAGCCCTTAGCAAAACTGCCATAAAAATGAAATTTTATTCCAGGGCATATAGCTCATCCTCTCAGGTACCCTGACTAAGCTCCTTTTGTCTCTAAACTATCATCTACTGGAAACTAAGGGTTCTAAATTGCAGAATTCTGATAACCAAAAAGTACATTAAATTCCCAACTTTCTTCTCACCAAAATTCATTCACCATTGAGTCTCATTACTTCAAGGTCTAATAGATTTAGTCAGATAAACTAAATGAGCTAAAGCATTAATTCCTTAAAGACTTACTTTTCTCAGACAACATAATGCCTCAACCCAGGTCCTAATTCAAATTATCTTTAATGAAGCTTGTTTTGGTAAACCTAATCCTTGAAATTAATTCCAGGTCTGTGATGCTCTAAGAGAGTTGTATTCTGGATATTTATCACCCTCAAAACTGTGTCTTGTGTACTTCGAAATGGCCTAAAGCAATCTGGTCATGAATTTTTCAAAACTGGGTTCAAATTGCCCGCCTTCCATTTGTCATCATTGACACTGGGTAGATAGTTCATATTTAGTAATGATGCTATTGGAAGGGATAATGACTATTTTCAAATACGGCACTGTAGATTCATCTGAACTTACCACATAAAGAAAAAAATAACACAGCATAGGGCAATATAAAAAAATCAGACTTATTACAGATCTTCTAATTATCCAGATAGCAGCAGATTTATAAAACCAGTAACTCTGTGGATTCAGTCTCAGAAATATAATTGTCATTTGATCAGGAACAATTTTATGTATCAAATCAATTTGCTCATTTGGCAAATATTTATTTCATATCTATTAATTATGGAGAAGACAAGGACAAGTAATAATTGGTCTTTTTCCTCAATTTTCTTTTCTAAGCTATGTAGAGTATCAGCAATGAAAAAGAATAGATGCTAAATCCAATAGCATAATTGTCTTTTGTTTGTGACACTGACCTGGTAATTATATAGACAATATTTGAAACTCAGAACTATATTTAGGGCAGTGCTGGTGCATTGAGCCCGATAATGTTCTCCACCTGCCACCATCATTCTTGTCTACCTAGAATCTCAGAATGTGGTTGGCCCTAAATCCAATGACTAGTGTCATTATAAAAAAGGCCATGTAAGGCCCACAAAAAAAGAAGACCATTTGAAGATGCAGGCAGAGATTGGAGAGATGTGGCTACATGCCAGGGAACACCAAGGATTGTCAAGAGACAATAGAAGTTAGGGAGAGGCAAGGAGGGATTCTGCCCTACAGGCTTCATAGGGAGCATGACCCTGCTGATGTCTTAATTTTAGAATTCTAGCCTCCAGACCTGTGAGGGAATAAATTCCAGTTGTCTAAAGCCACCCACTTTGTGACAATTAATTACGGCAGTCCTAGGAAATTAATACAGTTGATATGTTTGTTTTTGATAAATGAAGATTACATCTTCTTGTCCACCAAACACCTGGCCCAGAAATTAGGATAGGCAGGGTTTTAATTTAAGCCTAACTGTTGATCAACTTAGGAAACATATTTACTGAACCATGTATATATTTAAATATACTACATATATTATATAAATATATATATGCCTAACCATAAACATAAATATGCCATATATATATGCCATATATATATGTGTGTACATATATATACATATGAATGTATATGTAATACATTTATTACAAATACAATTAGCTTTTTTCTGTTTAGAGTTCTTTAGATGTTGATTATTGGTCTATTCAGCAGATGTTAGGTTACACTGCCATAACAAAAATCTCAGTGTTTCAAAAAATATATTATTTCCTACTCATGATACATATCCATTGTGTGAGGACAGGATACTCTGCTTTATCCTCACACTAAATGAGGAAATAAAAGTTCTGGAGGGACTAGAATAGGCACTCAAATATCTTCTTTCCATTGACAGCTTGTTGGAAAGAACTGGACACATTACTCAACTAACAAGAGACCAAGAAGAACAATCTCACCATGAGCCCAAGGGTACAGGGCAAGAAGAACATGGCAAACAGCATCCATGGTTTGAGACTATCTCTTTTATTCTTCATGCTTCTATACTATAAGATAGTATGGTACTCAAATTTTGTTGGTTGATACACTGATGAATTGAATTTGTTAAGCTGACTAGTCAAAGATCATATTTTAAATGACTGGATAAGATAGGTTTCTATTTTGCACTTGGTCTTGTGATTCTCAGTGCCTTAAAGCTGGATTACATGATATACAACATGATATACAACATAATAAACCTGGTATTTTCCCCATTCTCTGCATTTATTACTTCACATTTAGAATTTTTGCAATCACAGTTATTTAAAGACAGTATGAGGAAATTAGATGCATTTCTGAAAACAGAAACAATATTATTATGGAGATACATGAGAAAATTAAATAAATTGAGTTCCAATAGTCAAGAATGTGTTAGAAGCTGACTTGGTAGCCTTCCTGAATTTATAACTGTCCATGAAGAGCGTTTTCCTGAAGACAATCTTGTCTGGTAGGTTTTCTTTAATTATTCTGTTTTGTTTTAACTATACCACAGCATGGAGAAATGTCTTTAAATGAGTGCTTCCAAGTATACTCAAAAATAACCATTCAGGTGAATATCTTAGTAAGAAAGCTATTGCATCATCACAAATAGAGCCCTTCAGAGACAGGGCAACTTGACTCCTTCTTCATAGGAACTCACCAACCACTTGGTAGGAACTCTTTCCCTCCACTTACTGACATGTGTACCAGAATTTCCACTTGTTAGTGTTCTTTCACTGAGACATATAAGTTTTTTTCCTATCGCCAAGTCCCTTTCCATTCTATCACATGAGCTAACTGCTTGTGAGCCGAGTGTGAACTGGGTAGGCATATTTCCCTAAATGTATGTCAAATTCTCATTTTTATTTGACCAATGAATTCCCAGTTAAGGTGCTAGCTATTTTAAAAAAGGAATACGTTTAAATTTAAAATATGACCCCTTTTAGAAAAAGAAAATAGCCAAATTGAGGCCTGAAGGCATCAAAGAAATATGAGTAGAATTCAAAGTATAATATGAGAATGATTAACAGAAAGATAGGCAGATTCTATGTATGTTTCCCTCTTGCATCATACTGCATGACTGTCACCTTTTGTATTTTTGGGTAAGATCTGGCCTTTTATTCTCCTTATGGAATATGCTTTGAGGACCTCACAGATTCACCACAGAGTAAGATAAAGTTGAAAATGCTTTTTATCTTGATTTTTACTGTTTGGCAATGAATGGTCAGAATAGTTTGAGCTAAAAACATTTTTGAAAACACAAATTGTATATTGACTCATTTAGCCTATGTTCCTAACTGAAGAAAAGAAATATTGTAAGCATTTTTCTTCCTTCCTTCCTTTCTTCCTTCCCTTTTTTCTTACCTTCTTCCTTCCCTTCCTCCCTCCCTTCCTCCCTTTCTTTCTTTCTTTCTTTCTTTCTTTCTTTCTTTCTTTCTTTCTCTTCTCCTCCCTTCCTGCATTCCTCCCTTCCTCCCTTTCTTCTCCCCAACTTTTTAAATGGGACCTCTACCTAAACCCTTATAGCTTTGTTAAGAAGCAAAAATCTGAGTGAAGTAGGGCACATCAAGAGTACAGCTTTTTATGTGGAATATAAAAAGCAAAACAAATGAACAAGCAAACAAACAAAAACAGAAACAGACCCACAAATACAGAGAACAAACTAGTGGTTGCCAGACTGAAGAGGGGTGGGGAGATGGGCAAAATGGGTGGATCAGAGTGACAGGTACAGGCTTCCAGTTATGGAATGAAAAATTCAAGGGGATGAAAGGTGCAATATAGGCAGTATAGTCAATGATACTGTAATAGTGTTGTATGAAGACAGAAGGTAGCTGTGTTTGTGGCAAGCATAGCATAATGTATAGATTTGTCTAATCATTATGTTGCACATCTGAAACTAATGTAACTTTGTGTCAACTATACTTCAATTGTAAAAAAAAGTCTTATTCCTAGATTACAGAAAAAAAATAGTACAGCCATTTAGGCTACTATGTATATTTCTATAAGGACAGGTACCTCTCTCAAATACTTGTGTTTCTGAGGTATTGCCATATCTCTTTATTTGAGTAAAGAAAAACATCATTTTCAATATAAAATAAGAAGTATTTCTATTGCTTTGTCACCATCAAAATAACATATTCATTTATGGCACTATCAGGGGAAAGGAGAATGGTGAGGCAGAGTTTAGAGGTCAGGTCTCTGGGAACCACTCTTTTCTATGTCATTTACTGCTAAAATGACCTTTGTCAAGTCATTACAGTTCCCTGGGGCTCACTTTCCACCTTTTTCAATGGCTAGATGTAATGAAACTGCTATTAAAATAACTTAACTAAATATCACTTACAGGATATTCTATCCTCTTCACTCATTCCTCTATCAGGGAGTAGGGACCAGGGACAATATCAAGTACATTTAGAATTGTATTTAGGAAATATATTAGACCAGAAATTTTCACTTGTCTTCTTTATTCTGAATTAGTCTCTTTAGATATTTAGATATATTCAACCCTTGCATTCCTATGTAATTCCTGATGCTTTCTTTACTCTATTTCAGTTGGATGAAAATACTGTTGTTCCCATTCAATTTTATGATCAATATGGTAAAAGCATATATTTCTAGAGATATAAATCCCACAAACTCTGAGTGTCCCATTTAACTTAACACAAATTCTACAAATTGTAGTTCCCTGCTTTTCTAGCTTGGAGGAAATTAAAATGAGAAAATCCTAAGAAAATTTTCAGAAATATTGAATGAGACACAACTAATCTCAATCCAGGAAAAAAAAAAGTGTGTGTGTAGTGGGGATGGAGGGGGGGGCTGACATTTTCAAAAATGCAGCCAGGAAGGACTGTGAATTTAAAACAATTTTGTTTTGTGAATTTATTCATTAATATACATGGATTTTCCAGTATATCTAAAGCATATGCAAGTCATCAAAGAAGAAGTAGTGGTAAGACATAATCCATTTACCCAAAGAAATGTAGTTGGGAAATAAACCTGGACACAATGCAATGAAGCACTTGTGGCTATGCTGAGTGTAGACATACTTTTGGAACTGCCAATGGATGCAATCAGACATGAGGTTCCTAATTCAAACATAAGTTTTATGCTTTGGGCCATTTTTATAATCAGGTCTACAGTGACCCTTACCTGGATGTGGCCGTAGGAAAGTCAATGGCATGTACAGGATAGGATATGGAGGTGTCAAGAGTTCAATTGGCCTTAGTGACAAGGACTACTCAAACATGACATGTAGGCTCAATGCAAGCAGAATGCAGAAGGCAATCATGTTGTTAGTAGGTAGGGGTGCCATGCAAGACTTCTCAGAGATTGTTGCCCATTCTTCTGGACAAATAAATGATGAGGAGGTCAAAGGGTGCTAGTTTGATGTCATTCCTTCAGTGGAATTGTTTCCAGGGCCTTACCTCTGGGCATCAGTGAGCAGAACTGTTGTCTGCAGAGTTCCTGGTTCCTATAGATGAAGAACTCATGTTTGATGGGCATGTGGAAGACAGCTATGCACATGCTGGATGCTCAGTCAAATGAGTAAGGTTTCTAGAAGCAAAACCTCACTGCAGTATCTTTTGTCCATCATTTTAAAAACTGTGAAAACAATAGTTGAACCTTAAATTCATAAACATGTTGAAGAGGAATTTTTCAAAATAGAAAAAGGTATCTATGAAGAGGCTTATTTTGGTTCAGATTTCTACTTATTTGGCCCATTTAGGGGGCGCCAAACTTATGGAATAAAAGAGTGTCTAGAGGACAAGAAATGAACCAAGGAAACATGAGCAATGAGTCAGTTTATCTTGTCTAGGTTTCCCATGGTTCAAAGGTCGCGAGCAGTTAAAAAGCCATTTAATGAGTGGTTAGCAATGAGAAAGGAGGTGCCATTGTGTGTGGGATCCCACCACAAAGTATGGACTCAGTATTTAGAAAGGGTCTTTTAATTGATAGAATATAAGATTTGAATTTTTTAAAACAAAGAGAAAACAAGAAAATAAAATCTCTCTCAAAATGATTCTCAATCTTCTTTCTTTAGATTTTATAATATCGTTACTAAAATAGATGGTATCATTCAGACCCTATAGAGTCCGTGTACAGTGTCTCAAAACGCAAGGGATTAATAATAATAAGTAAAAGATCTGTGAGAAAAACATCTGTTAGTTTTGGATGAAGGAAAAATCAGTGCCATCGTGGTTGTAAGTCACCGCACACCCTGGAAGGAGTGATTTCAATATAAGGGAGATATTTTATTTGTTTTCTTGTTTTTTGCTTGTGTGCATATACACACATACATCTTCATGCAAATTTATGGCATAAAACCCCAGATAATTCTATCCTTGTTTAGAATGTTCACTATTGAGCCAGGCTGGAACCAGTTTTAGTTCCTACTCACCATGATGTCAATAAAATCTAGTATCTAGCTAGTCAGATAAATCCTCGTCTTTTTTTGCATTAAGTTAGAACTCTAAAAGGATCACACTATAGACAAGAAAGATACAGGTAATATAGGATTGCTTAATTAGAATATAATTAACGAATCTTCTATTACTGGGCTTTGTTAGACTTCTTCACAATCTTTTGACTTACATCTGAGACGTGAGTGACTGTGTCTTTCTGTTTGGCCAATTTCCCACAAAGAAGAGGAAGCAAAGTGCTATTTTGGCTTGCTTTTGTTTGTTGGCTTTTATTTGCAAAATTTTGTTGTTTGCTTTATAAAAGTCAGTGTGTGTGCAAGCCCAAATAGAGTAAAACCAGGCTGTCCGGAGGAACGGAAGCTGAGTGGCAGACTAGCCTCCTTCACCAACTGAATCACTTACTCCAAGCACAAGCAATTCAATTTTGTGCCTCAGCAAAACTGCAGATTACTACATGCTGTAGACCAGTGGGTTTCAACCCTGGCTGCAAATTAGAATTCCATAGGGAGGCATTTTCAAATACCAATGTTTAGCCCCCACCTGTGGAACGAAACCAGATTTTTTTCAAGTTGTGTCCCTGGGGTGTGTGTGTGTGTGTGTGTGTGTGTGTGTGTGTGTGTGTTCATGTGGGCATCTGTGAACATATGTGTATAGGTGTGTTTACACGTATATGTAGCAGATATATGTCTGTACAGGGCACGGATGCTTGGATCCCAGATGATTCTAACATGCATGAGGGAATCAGTGCTGAGAATCAGAGGTGCAAACATCTTCATAGGTAGTCACCAAACATAAAATCTGAAACTACCAAATTTATGAATAAGGGTGTACTGTAACTTAATAAATGAGGAATGCAGAGTTAATAGTCTCTGAGAAAATAAAGTTAGATAATAAATATTTGTAATAACTAAATGACATTTTTATTTCTGTACAGAGATAGACCAACTGGGGACTTGAAGCAAGGCCAAAGTTTTTCTGAAAATGTTCAACTGTGCCCATGCTAATACATGAACACATGAGTAATCAGCACCCCCATGTTCTGCACAAATACCATGCCACAAATAATTTTATCCTGAAAATTTTTCAAAATTGGAATTATAAGTCGTCATCACCTTAGCCTGAGAAATATTTTAATAATATATCCCAAATCACATACATTTAAAGCACAGTTTTTCACAGAACACTTACTTTTGCTACATATTTGTCTTGTATTTATACTTACACATACAACATATGTGCAAAGCCTCTGATATAATGTTGTTTTTCTTACTAAAGAGCTAAGAGAGAATCTTTACCCGCATGGTAACAGGGAATGAGCCCTGGCTAAATTTGGATACCTTGCCTTCTAGGATCTTCTAATTCTTCCTATATCCTATGCAGCTTCTGTTCCATGCAGCTAGCACCTTGCTTCAAGGTCACCATTACCTCTCACTAGTTACCAGACTAAATTACACAACTCACAATGACTCCTTAATTTATTTATCTACGTACAGCATTTCTCCTTATACCTGGGAGTCCTTGTGTGGCTTTTTTTTTATCACATCTGATACTCTCTGCTGTACCATAGCCTCAAGGAGAATTATATTTGTCAGAGAGAATCATCCCTCAGTTCCATCTCAGCTGAACATTGGTTCCTCCCATGGAACACACCTCATCACCTACTTTGCAAATTTTACATCCTTCTGGGAGTAGTCGTAGTCCACTTGCCCACAGTGGACACTGCAAAGGTTCCAGTTTCACCTGGAAGTCTATTTTAAGATCATCAAGCAATTGACCAACCACTTTAATATTTAGAAACATTATTTCCACATCACTAGGTAAGTGAAGGAGTAACAGGTCACTAAATAGTAAATACTTTGCAAATTACCCTTGTGGTTCCTTTGCTTTAAATACAAATGATCTTGTACATGCAGACTCCATTCTGTGGAAAAGTCACCTCTCCCTGTATCACCATCCCTCCAAAAAAAAGCAAATTTGAGACAGAGTGCAGGCTGCCAGACGGCCACTTCTATTACTGTCTCCTCAGGCCACCGGCGCAATATATCTATATAACCAGTTCACGTGTTTATATAAACACTTCAAAACACCCAATCAATCACTTCTTTCTAGCCAGCACTTTTCTTAGGGAAGTCTATGCCCCTGACCTAGTACAGACTAGATGTAACTCCTTTCTTTCATGAGCTCAGGGTTTAATGGGCCAAACACAACAATGGCACAGATGAGCAATTTCAAGGAGTTCTCATTATAACCAGGATCTGTGTTACAGAGATTCAGAGGACACGTGTCAGAACATACCTCCTGCCTTCAAAGGTATTTTTTTATACAAAGTATTACAAACAATGAAGCACACAAGGCTGACAGCTTTCTAAAGGTCAAAAAAGGTTATGATTCTCCTTCTAACTGGAAAACTCTGTATAAGTAGAAATTTACAAGTTTCTATCTTCCAGAAACTTGTAACAGTATGTTACAAGTAACTGATTCCAGAATCAGTAACAGTATGTTCTATTAAAATCTATGCAATAAGCCAGATCATAATCTATGGTCTGGGAGAAAAAAGATCAGAGACTTTCAGGAGATATATATCTCCTTTTAACTAAATTGATACATACATATATTTTATACTATGTAGTGCTTCTAAATGCTTCCATTTCTCAGTTGCTGTCTGCACATATACCCCCTCTATCCCCCTCCCTCATTTCTCCTGATTCTTTTCTAATCAGTTTCCTTGTTTTATACTGAAAATCACAAAGGAGAGCTGGGATTAGTGAAGTGTGCTTTAAAACCAGGAAGCTCTATCAGGAAATACAATCTGTCCTCCACAGACACAATATCTGTGGAAACAAAACAAAAATTTCTTTACTGAATCAACACTAACCACAGCATAGCCTGCATGGGGGAAGCAGACACACATTATCACAAAGGCTAAGGAGCATAAAACCACTGAGCCTGCAGTTGCAGGGTCATAAAATCCTGTTTTCTATTTGAAAAGCATTTAATGCTGGACATTTTGAATGCCTCATCTCAGAGAAAGCCTGGGTACAAGGGACTGAATAATTATGACTTGCAAAAGATGGGGAGTCATCATGTCAGAGAAAGCAGATGGTCTCCCCACCACTCCAATACCCCAAATCCAAACACAGTGCATTTTGACAATTGACAGTCGGTAGAGAAAAAATCATTCCACTCTTAATTCTAAACAGAAGCAAGGACCTTAAGATGAACACAGGGCTCTTGCATGAACCAAAGTGTAAATTCCCATCCCCACTGGGTTGAGGGGATGGGACCAGACTGGCCACCCAGAGTGTGCCGTATCTATTGGTACTAAATAGAGCTTAACGAAATATTCTAAATGATCGCAGAGTTCAGGCTCATTAGAGGCAGTATATCACTTTCCTGAGGAGAGTAGTTGGAGGATGATATTTAGAATGCCTGTGAATTCTTAGGTGCATGGGAAAGGTGTCCTAAAATATTATTAAAATTACCACCTGGAATATGTGTCAAATCAACAAGATGATTCCATGTTTAAGTTGGTTAAATACATGAGGACAGCATATGTGAGAGCATCAATTATACACAAGTTGGTAGATTTTTAAAATTTCTCCTTTTGACAGTTAGTCAACTTCTTAGAGATATTTCTCAACATTCAAATAGAGAATTAGGGCTATTATCCAGAGAATTTGGGTTCAAATTCTTGTTCCACATGGGGAAAAATTACGAATTAATTGAGCTGTACTGGAAAAGAATGAGGATGAGAAAACATGGTGCTCAATTTGTCCTTCTGGAACTGTCACTTCAGATTTAAAGATGTGCGCTTCCATTTTCTAACATGGAAAGGAAATAATAATATTTATTTCACCTACAGTTATTAAAATAATGCATATAAAACAAGGAAGTAAAACTTTTGGTAAAAGAACAAAATTGCTATACATTGTCAAATGTACTCAGACCTACTATTAGGCTTCTTTTTCTTATCTCTCACCTGCTTCCTAGGCAAAGTCACCCATGTCTGCAGCCTCAACTGCCATGAAGGTGCTGAGAAATTCTGAGGCCTTTTCTAAGAAAGACCTCTTTTTAAATACAAATATTCTCCAGAGCCTCCCCTCAATTTTAGCATCCTCACCCCTACACGTGCACAGGTCTCTCAACTTGCCAGGCCACTGCCACTCTTACCCATGATAAGAGGGAGAGGGGGAAGGGAAAAAGTCATCACTGTAAACACTAAATACAGTTTCATTTTATTTTACTTTTGTTCACTTTTTTATTTTATTTTACTATTTTGTTTTATTTTATTTTATTATTCTCTAGAGGCAAAGATTTTACATCACCTTTCAAGATGAAGGTAAAACAAACATCATTCTCAAATGAAGAATGAAGCAGAATTTGTTCTGCATTTATTGTAAAATAGTGCCTTCATTCTGGGCCAAGTTGTATCACTGAACATTTGTTTTTTACCTTGAGAAGGGTGTTCATTTTCTGGGCCCAGATGCTATTCAGGAAAGACCTCAAAAATCTATCTCTCTTGAAAGTAAGTTGACATGAGACTGTGGCAAGGTCGTGGGAGTGGAGAGTCTGGCCTGGGGATCAGGGCAGCAGCCACACTGAACTCTATCCAACCTGTTTACCAAGGCATCTCTTTCCACTTGAGTCTAAGATGGAATGTTTTCATTTCTTCCAAGCATTGCCTCAAAGTGTGCTAAGTTGAATCCCCTCCTCCTCTTTTCTACCTTTTAACAACATCCTGGGAAGATTCTAACACTTCACAGTGATTTCAAATATTAAAATTGGTCAGTCCATATGAAAAGCTCCATCTCTTATCTGATTCTAAATGTTTTCGTCTGCTACTACTGACTCGAGGACTGGCTGGCACTTTTCACTCCTTTGCCATTGTCCTTCTTTTAATGACTACCTCCTCAAGAATTAGGGACAAGGACAAAGCAATGGAGGGTAAGGGCAAATGTTCCTTATCATCCTGGGCCTAATTTTAATCCTTTACTGCTGATGTCCTTTGCTTTTCTGCCTAACTTTGACCCCTCATTGATGATGGCCTCTGTGTAGCTGGTGTCCATGCTGTTCAGACTCCTGGGACCCATCTGTTCAAAGCAAGTGCCCACAGATCAATCAGGACACTAGCCAAGCTGAATGCTGTACCTGCCCCAGGTTCCCACTTGCTTCTTGAAACTTAGGAGTGTCCGTTCAGAGGACAGCTCCGCTGAATGGGCTTCAAGCCAGACACCTCAACTCTTGCTTCCACAGTGTTCTACACTGTCCACTTGACCAGAGCTAACTCACCTTTGCCAAGCCAACTGGTATGAGTCAAGGTTGCTAAATTCACCCTCTGCCTGCCTGCCTCCCCTCTCCAGTTTACTTTTCTTTTACTGAGGTGGATAGATTAGCAATTTGACTACCTATAAAGACATCCAACACAGAAGTGGGATCCAGTCCCCCTTTTTCACCAGTATCTCTCATGTCTTCATTAGAAATTTTCTTGGGCCTCCATGCACACACTCCTCATAAAAACAGTGACTCTCTCCTCATCACAGAGCTCCCTTCCACAGTCTGGGCTTCATCCTCAGTTGTTAGTGGCTTTTTTTAGTCTGTGGTTTTCTTAGTACATTTTTGTTTTCATGTGTATAAAGTACTTACATCTCACATCAATTCTTTGGAGCCTGCACTCTGATACCCCTTACTTCCTCTATAATCCATAAAGCAGCCAGAGAAGGCCCCTTAAATTACACCATAACATCCAGCAAAATCGGGGGGTTCCACCACTACTCAGAGGAATGCTACTTTAATTCTTCAGTTTTTATATTCTAATTATGTCTATATCTACATCTCTCTATCTAGTCTTTATCTATATTATTTTTCAATTTGTTTATTCTGCACAGTTTGCTTTCTCACCTCAAGCTCTCCCTCCTGGACTGTACTCTTCCCAGAACATCTGCCCACCATTATCACGATTATTACCATTTTCCCTTAGCCATGCCATCTAGCTCCAGCCAGGGGAAAGTGCTCATTGGCAGCTAGGGATTAATGACCAATGCCTGCCTTCGTCCCATTCATTGGGAAGTTTTCAGGTGAAACGACATTCTTTAAGGTGCTTCTCTGTCTCTGTGATTAAGTTAGTTTGCCCCCTTTGCCCTTTTATAACTCTCATCATACTTGAAATTACTTGCTCACTGACTATGTTCTCTGTTAAATTATATGGTTCTTGAGGACAGGGGTCAATCTCATGTATCTATCTTGTTCACTGATATATCCTTAGTACCTAACGCATTTCCCTAACAGCTACTTATTTATTAAGTAAATTGATAAATGTATGGAGAATGGAAACACTGTCATTAATTTTTATTAGATTTAGCAAATGATTGTTCAACCCTTCATTTGAATCTGCCCTTGGAGCTGTGAGGAACCTTATCGACTCTATCCTTCTCCACCTCTATTGATTCGTCTGCATTTTCTTGGTTTGTATCTAGTCAGAGTTTGTTTGAGATTGCCACTGTATCCTCATTTCTATCTGTACTAAAGAGGTCTGTGAAAACACATATTTTTTAAATCAACAAAAAGTTGCATATGTTTTTAAACTAGGTAACTTTGAAATCAACATTTTTAAAATGAAACAGTGCTTCAAGCTCCAAATGTCTTGTACATCTTAATTTCAACACTGCCTACATTGCATTCTTTTGTTTTAATGTTTATTTACTTATTTTGAGAGAGTTGCAGGAGGAGCAGAGAGAAAGGGAGAGAGAGAATCCTGAGAAGGCTCCACACTCAGTGCGGAGCCCAACCAGGGCTCAATCTAACAAACTGGAGATCATGATCTGAGCCGAAATCAAGAGTCAGATGCTCAAATGACTGAGCCAACAGCCACCTCTATGGGGCATTCTTAAGTGCTGTTTCCAGGAGCATTAAGTGGCCAAATCTAAAATCAATCATTGCCTCTAAGAAAAAATCTTAGGTTTTAAGATTTCTTCATATGTGTGCCTGTTCAGTTTTTAATGTCTACTTAAAATGAAACAGCATTTTTCTAATTGCTTCTCACTTAAAACAATGAGAGGTTAGAGAATGCTGACCCTCAGCATACTTATGCAGAAGAAACGTTGGCAATGCTCAACCACCTTCCATCTGATTCCCCATCACAGTAGGCTTACATCTAGACCCCACCACTGACATAACCTCTGGCATAGTTAGTGCATCCTTCCACATCCTGTCATATTTCTTTGCTTTCTATTTTCCTTTGGCATTCTTACTTAGCTAACCTGTCTGTTAATGGTACAACGCCAAATCCTACTACTGAGGAGACTCTCAGAGGCCAGATACATCATTCTCCTTATTTTATAGATCAGAGACCCAAGATCTGAGGACAATGTGATTCTCCTGTAGATCACAACTAGTCAAGGTAAGAGTCCAGGCTAGAATTATGAGGACTCTTTCTACTATAAAATATGTGCATATTAAGCAAAGTATTCTGGAAGTAATCTACCATATTTGTTATCTAACTAAAGTGCAGATTAAAATGGAAGGATTTAGAGGTGCCTGGGTGACTCAGCCAGTTAAGCATCAGACTCTTAATTCTGGCTCAGGTGATGATCTCACAGTGGTGAGATCAAGTCTTGTGTCCGGCTCTGTGCTGAGAGCTCAGAGTCTGTTTCAGATTCTGTCTGTCTCTCTTTCTCTCTCTCAAAATAAATAAACAAACATTTAAAATGGAAGGATTTGAACCATTTTAGCTTGGATACTCAAATCTTTAAACACAGTAAATCAAGTGTGTGTGTGTGTGTGTGTGTGTGTGTGTGTGTGTATGCAAACTGAGGACCAGAAATGGGGAAAACACCCAATTATAAAAATATTTGTAGGGGCACCTGGCTGGCTCAGTCAGTGGAGCATGGAACTGTTGATCTCAGCCTCCTGAGTTCAAGCCCCATGTTGGGTGTAGAGCTTACTTTAAGAAAAAAAAATTCCTAGACAGTACAACAATTTCAGGTAAACCAGACAGATTTTCAAAAAAATAAAATAAATCTTTCACCCCACTCAATTTGGTTTCTGTCTGTTGTGTTTTCGGTTTAACTTCAAAGTGTTCAATCCCCCTGCCCTCACGTGGTCTTCAGAGAAGCCACGAGAAGGCAGCAGCAGCTTCTCCCCGCCTCGTCTCGTGTGCAGCTGCAGTCCTACAATAGTAATCATCCCCTAACTGTCAGACAAATCCCTCCTCCCAGAAATGGTAGCTGGGAGTATTTCTCTGAAGTTTTCTGGTAGTGGTCAGCTGCTGTCACTAAGGATTAACTGGTCTCCGAATAACCAGAAGCATAAATCAAAGTAGGAGCAGAGAAGACAGATCCTCCTCACCAAGTCTAGGAAGGAAAGGAAAGGCATCCTGGCGCCCCTTTCATCTTCTCAGCCACACCCACACGTGGAGAGTCGGCTGCATTAGCACAGTCATCTTCAAAGGCAAAGGACAGCAAAGCAAGAGGGGAGAAAAAAAAAAAAGAAAAAAATCTTAATGACTAATTGGCAAACCATCTGTCTGTATGTGTTATCTCCCTATGTTACCTTCACAATTTTCCTTTTTAAGTTCTCATTGATCTAAGCCTGAAGACATTAATGTGTGTAATACATTCTGGTCTGCTCATCAGCAAAGTCATCTTAGTGTGTCAGGGTGGGGCAAGCCCGTAGTCCCAAACCCTAGCTTATCAATAAAGAAGACTAAGGCCCAAAAATGTAGGTGACTTGGCCAGAATCCTGTACCTCTTTGGAGAGAGAGCCAGGGCTAGAAATTCCATATTCTGTTTCCTTCTTCCTACAGACTTCTTGCCAGGATAATGTCTTCTTAAAGAATTATCTTCCCTTTGCTATATGCTATTTTGTGTGCCTTTCCCACCTTCTTCAGAGCGGGAGCCTTTGTTTCTATCTTCTTCCAACAAAACTTGCAATTAGAAATTGTTTTACATCTGTCTTTAACCACTTAAGATGAATGAGATTCCCCACACCACCCTCCCTGAGGGCGTGTTCATGTTCAGCCACATATTCTGAGTTCTTGAAATGGAAAAATTTTGTTCTTGTTAAAGGATTTGACATCAGGGCAGATTGTGGCAAGGGGCGGGCTGTTTTTTGCCACTCTCATCTCTGAGCTACTAACATCTACTATTAGTAATAACAAAGTGCACACGTCACTTCCCCTTTCAGGAAACCATGTGGGGAATTGATTAATAATTGTAAGATGGGGAAATTCCATTCCAAAAGGTGATAACATGGAAAAACCCCTCTAGTTTAGAGGAGCCTTCACCAATGTCACGTAGAGTATTCCTACTTTTCCAGAGGAGACAATGAAAGGTTTCTCTATTTCTCTGTCTCTTTTTTTAAAATCTGAATAAATGCATCTTCAGTGTCATTGCTGTTGTCTGCATTTCAGGGTCTCTCTACTCTGCCTCAGACCTCCTGGGGACTCAGAAGAGGGAACATCTGTTTGTCTGTTTTACTCCCTTTTGCAGAACCTGCTAAATAGGGAAGAAGCTAAATTTTTAATGTTCCCGAAGCTCTGTGTGTGAAACGATGATATTGGGTTGCAATTGAAGAAGAGTTTTAAGACAGGCAATTTTATACCAACTTACATAATGCATGCCAAAGTGTGAGGCTGTTATGGAATCGCATCTGCAATTGTGAGCTGCATAATACAGCAATAGTATTTGAATATTATCAGATTGTAAATGGCGGAAATGCGGTATTAAGTGTTTGTGAGGAGTGAATTATGCCCTATTATATCACAGAGACCCTGGGAGCAGTGGAAGCAGCCGGTGAATGGCGGGTTTCTCTGATTTATTAACAGGGTTAGTTGACTGGGATTATGCTTATTTTTATGTGAGGCACCATTATCAGTTCTGAGGCTCTCCTCTAAAGAGGACACACACAGCGAGGAGGGATAATAGTCGCATGCCTCCCCTCCTGCATGCCACAGCACCTGGAACATCAGCAATATTTGACTTTCTTTGGAAGGAAGTAAGAAACCTAGAGAAATACATAAAGGATGAAAACAAATCTCCACAAACTAGCAAGAGAGTTTGGGGAAAGCTGGAGATGTGGAGAAGGAAGGCTCAGGAGGGACATGATCATAGACTGCAAATACCTTCGAGGTAGCATTATAAATGAAGGGTTGAAATTATTCACAGTCTCAGATGATGGCAGTAGTAGGTGCAATGGCCTGAAGCTAAGGAAGAAGCAGCTTGGACCAGATAATAAGAAAAGTTTATAGCAGTTAGAATGACAGAGCAGAGAAATAGGTTCCCAAGAGTCACGGCAGATATTCAAGGAATGAGTTAGGTAAGACATAGCAGGACTGATGGGGTAAAGAGAGTCGAATGGATGCAACAAGTGGGGTTGGGTGCTCCTATTTCTGGAGATATTGGTGAAATAGAAAATGCAAAAAATTTCCCCACTGAATGCTGTTTTATCAATATTCTTAACAAAATCTTTATTCTTATGTGCCAATGTCACGTTGAAGAGGCAAAACCTACAACCCAAGTATTGCCAGCTGGAAAGTCTCGATTAACAAACATGATGACCTTTCATTCCCCTACAAGCATTCCTATCCTTGACTTTGAAACCCTTCCAGGAAGCTGGAGGAGTTAAAGTAGTCTGACGGGTTAGAGAAAGCTTATTGAAAGAGATGAGCTCTAAAGGACAGGGGATTTAAGGTACATTTTTTATTATTTATTCATTATTTGTAACATGATCACTCAAAACAGGATTTATGTTTTTAGTTGAGGATTTAAATAAGGAGAAGGAAGGAAGATTATTGTTCTAGCTGGGCATGCCTCCTGATTTTCCAATGGTCTCCCAGTGAATTCAGCAATAAATAGCAATAATTGTATCCAAGAAGCCACTATTAGGTTGATCAGGTTGTAGGGTTGAAACATCAATCCTTAAGGGTTGGTGGTTGTTTTCAATTGACAATTAGAAGGAATCATTATACCAACAAGTGATATGAACAAGAAAGTTTTAGAAATGTCTCCTTATCACTATGTACAGTGTTACATCTAATCGCTACTCTGCAAATCCAAGAGGGCAGATGGTGCCAATAGCACAGCCTCCTTTTCTGTCACCAATTCATAGCATCATTAGAAAATGAATCCACAGCTATACTGGCGGGGTATCTTCATTGGATGAGGAACCACGAATAATACATAAAATATGGAAAGCAACCTGAGCCAGACTATAGACTGCTACAAAAAAATTGAAGTAGCTTTAAAAATGTGGTGTCAGGATCAGATCGGGACCAAAACAATTGCAGAGGAACTCATTTGGGTGGCACCGTTCAGAACTTCTGCATCTCTCTTTACCCTCAAACTTTTAGCCAGGCAGTCAACACCAGTGGTGCCTGGGCCCAGGCAACCACAATAAATGTGAGCTCACAGGGCAGAAAGCAAGACAATAGCTGAGTGGCTGCTAAAGCTCTGGGTGAATAGGGTAATCCCACACCTAGACCACCCTTCTTCACTGTAACTCTATTCAGACATCAGGATAAACCACAGGGCTGTGACCTGGCCCATAGCCCACACAGCCCAGGCAAACAGACACAGCATCAGTGGAAAAATAACAGCGGATCCTAAGACAAAGATAAACATACAGCCAAGCATAACCTGGGGAGAGCCACATCAAGAAAGAAAGGCAGAAAACACAGCAAATGGAAGAATATATGCTAACAGAAATAGTGCATAAAACAAACAAGATAGTAAAGGAGAAACACAAGAGGATATTATGACTACTTTTTAAAGAAAAAGATTTAATTTGAAAACTTGGAAACTGAAAATGTAATTCTGGAAGAAAAAATGTGAAAAGTTGAAAAGTGGACTATTCATATGCTAAAAAGGAAAATATTTTGCAGCAAGGCGGAATTGAGTTTTCCCCACTCCAACGGAGTATAAAAGGACCAACACATAAAAGCACATAGGAAGAAGTTTGGACATGTGTTCAATACTGTTCCAGGAAAAGATCAAAGGAAAATGGAGGGGAAATAGGCAAAGACAAAAATTTTTTAATTTCACAGGACTGAAGAAAAGATGTGTTTCCAGATTGAAAGAGCCCACCACATACTGTGTGACCAAAACAAAAACGAAGAAAAGACTGCACATAGAAATATTGTGAAATTGTAAACATCCAAAGATAAACAGAATGCCCCTGAGGTGTCTTAAGAAAAAGAAAAAATATAAACGGGATTTCAAACAAAGCAACATAGCTTGACCTCAGAATCTCATCAGTAACACTGGATGCATGAAGTCCATTTTCCACAAGATTCTTAGAGAAAATTATGTTGAACACTATTATTAATTTTTTAGCACAGAATAAAGACATTTTCAGATTTTTTTGGGACATGGATATTCCAGTGTCCATAATTCAAGTCTGAAAGAATTACCAGAGCATACATTCCAACAAGTAAAATAGATGAATCCTAGAGAAAAAAATGGAGCTTAAGCAACAGCAGTGAGCAAAGAAATCAATAAAATGTATTGCTAAGTGTAAATGAGCACTAATTATAAAATATTAACCTAAAAATGGCATATGATATTGATGTTAGATAACATACATCACTATATATGTAGCAGAAAGTGCAGCAGAAAGTGACACACTAAGGAACAGTATTTCAGGGTTTTTTTTTCTTTTTTCTTTTTTAAGGGCTTAAATATGGTCTCATTTCTCCTGTTCTGAGCATGAGCTAATAGGGAGACCCTTACTTCTCTGACATCTGTTGCAGGTATCATTCCATTTCACTTTTTTTAGGTATTTCATTTGCCCCTCTTTATATGCACTGTAGCACAAGATTGATTGATTATAAGCTCCTTCAGGAAGATAATAAATCAATTTATTAATTTAATGGGCAATAGCCAGCATTACTATATATACAGATAATAAGTATAATAGTAATAATAATAATTATTATTATTATTATATAATAGGTAATAACTAGCTTTTTGGAGGTGCTAGTTATATAAAGGATATAGTACAATTTTCTGTGTTGGCTGGTGCTGGAGAATCAGAAAGCACAGATGATTTAACCAAACCAAGAACCATATGAACAAGTTGGGGTTTTATAAAATAATTTGATGCAGAGGAAAAGAGATTACTTAACGGTACAACCCCCCGCCCCCCGCAAAAAAACACACACACACAAAACAAACAAACAAAAAAACAGCTGCCTGTCCCCGTTAGCTGGGAGAATTGTCTGTCACAGAGACTCGCACACAAAAACCTAGGCCTTATGAAAAATCCCAACTCTACCAGAAAACGCTCTCAACTTTCAACTGCCACAAGAGCCCCTTGAAAATATCTGATGCAGAATAAATTCACTTCCTTCAGTAAAGGTAATAAAGAGAAACAAACACAAGACTGACAGAAAGACATGACAAGGAAAATAGGAAAAGGTAACTAGCAAAAAAAAAAAAAAAAACAGTTGCCAAGTGTAGTTAAAAATGAAAACCAAATATTTCACCGTCAATGAAGAAAGACACTATGTCCAACTTTGCTTTGAAACAAATAATTAAAATAATAACACATTAAGGAACGGATGGGGAAAGAGTACGGGATGGATATTATAGCTAAAATAGTTCAGGAAGTAAGTAGAATTCAAAAAAATCACAGAAATGTAGGGCACCTGGGTGGCTCAGTCAGTTGAGCATTCAACTTCAGCTCCAGTTATGATCTTGTGTTTTGTGAGTTTGAGCCCTTCATTGGGCTCTGGGCTGACAGCTTGGAGCCTGGAGCCTACTTTGGATTCTGTGTTTCCCTCTCTCTCTGCCCCTCCCCAACTCGCACTCTCTCTCACTCCCTCTCTCTCCCTCTCTCCCTCTCTCTCTCAAAAATAAACATTAAAAAATGACAAAAAAAAGAAAAATTACATAATGTAGGCAAAATAGAAAGGAACACAAATGTAGTAATATCCACAGGATATAGAGATGGAAAATACAAGCAAAATAAAATAGAAATTAAAAAAATTTATAAGGAAAAAAGACATTAAATGGAGATTCAACCTACATATATTTGGAGTCCTTAGAAGAAAAATAAAAAACAAAAAAATTCATAAAAATAAAATATTGAAACATGTAACCCAAGAAAATTATCATTTAGTTGAAAAATAATAATTTCTTAAGCCATACAGAGAAAGACAGATACCATATGGTTTCACTCTTATGTGGATCCTGAGAAACTTAGCAGAAACCCATGGGGGAGGGGAAGGAAAAAGAAAAGGTTAGAGTAGGAGAGAGCCAAAGCATAAGAGACTCTTAAAAACTGAGAACAAACTGAGGGTTGATGGGGGGTGGGAGGGAGGGGGGGTGGGTGATGGGTATTGAGGAGGGCACCTTTTGGGATGAGCTCTGGGTGTTGTATGGAAACCAATTTGACAATACATTTCATATATTGAAAAAAATAATAATAATTATTTCTACTTCTTAAAAGATAGAGCCTGCATCAGTGAGTAATCAGAATGACCAAGTTTGAAACACATCATAGTAAAGGCACACAACTTAGACTATTTAAAAAGAATCCTAGGGAATCATGAGAAACAAGCAATTGACTTATGATAAGTAGAAACAAAGAAGCAAGAAAGGCGGGCCATAAGTTTTCCACAGCTACTGTGGATACAAGAAGACAGTGGGACCAAACATACCAATTCTTTGAAGCTAGAAAGTAACCTAAGGATTTCATACCTAGATCAAAGGTCAATCAATTATAACATCAAGAAACAAATGGTTTGTAACATGCAAGAATTAAGGAAAGATCATCTAATGTGAACTTCAGGATTCTACTTCAATAACAGAGTCAATTAAGATATCACTAGGAAGCCTGTAGCAAAAGTATTGGCCATGTAGGAAGCCTATGGTTAACTGGGGACCTACAACTGAAACAAATCTGAGAATGGGGTGATGGAACAAAAAACAAAGCTTTATGTGTGAGAATACCACAACTACACAAATAACACAAATTAAAAAAAAAAAGCTAGTAGTTGGGAGACAGAATCATATCAATTGAAGTAAAAAGCTTATCTAAAATACAAAAATAGATGCTAATCAATAAAATAGAATTAGAGAGATTTGCAGATGAGGAGAGATGCCCATAGTGAATATTTAATAGACTGGTACTTTGAAGTTAATATAAAGATAACAAGAAAAAAATACAATTTTTCTTAAATTCTATAATTCCTTAAATATCTGAATCATGAACACATTTTTTAAAATAGCATGGGAGGGGTGCCTGGGTTGCTTTCAGTTAAGTGACCCATTCTTGGTTTCAGCTCTCACAATTTGTGGAGTTCAAGCCCTGCATTGGGCTCTGTGCTGATAGTGTGGAGACTGCTTGGGATCCTCTCTCTCCCTCTCTCTCTGCCCCTCCCCTGCTCACACTTCCTCACACTCTCTCTTTCTCTCTTAAAATACATAAACTTTAAAAAATAAAATAGCATAAGAAACTACACAAAAGGGTTATATAAAGATAAATATTAAGGCCATAAATGTATATCTTATCAATAAATTCAAATTAGTTAAACTTGCCTTTCATTTTTTTTGAGTTTATTTATTTTTGAGAGAGAGAGGGAGAGAGGGAAAGAATGAGCTGGGGATCAGGGGAGTGGCAGAGAGAGAGGGAGAGAGAGGATCCCAAGAAGGCTCCACACTGTCTGCATGGAGCCCAACACTGGGCTCAAAATCACAAACTGTGAGATCACGACATGAGCTGAGATCAAGAGTCAGACGATTAACCAATTGAGCCACCCAGGCACCCCTAAATTCACCTTTAAAAAGAAAATGACTTTTATCTGTGATCATTTGATTACAAAGCAAAATCCCAGCACCATTAAATCCATAATATAGATGCAGACACAGAGAGACACAGAACATGAATGGGGGAGGAGCAGAGAGGGAGACACAGAATCCAAAGCAGGCTCCAGTCTCTGAGCTGTCAGCACAGAGGCTGATTTGGGGCTCAAACCCACAAACTGTGAGATCATGACCTGAGCCGAAGTAGGATGCTTAACCAACTGAGCCACCCAGACACCCTGAAAATTTTTAAATTGACAAAAACCTTCTAGAAAAACTAAGAAAGCAAAAGGTCATGATCTTAATATCAGACAAGTTTAAACTGTGACCAAAGAACCCTCAAAAGATAAAAAAAAATCACTTTTAACTGCTAAAGAGTAAAATTCACAATAAAAAATGCAAGCAATATAAGTATCTATACTCCAAATAATATAATATGAACACTCTCAAACATTACACCAGAACTTGCTAGGAAAAATGAGTAAAACCCCATTAATAGTAGACTTTGCCACTACTATTTTTTCAACATATTCAAAGAGGTAATTTGGGGAAAGTTTACTAAAGGACATGTTTACAAGGTCAAGGTATAGTAAAACCGCTAGAATCCCAGGACTTGTCAGATCTCAGGGCTGATAACAAACTTTGACCAACACAAGGCCTAAAGTAGCAAGTGGTGTAAGACATTTTCAATATATGAATGCAAGGACTTCTGGGTAACTAACCCAAAGTCAGTAGTCCACTACCTTCCTCCTAATATTTTCTCCCCAAACAATACAAAACATGATGATGTTGGCAACTAATGTACAAATGCTGTGTACTGTGGAAAATGTTATATATTATTGTAAAAGTCCTAAATGTTGTGACAAAGTAGGAATAAAGCACTTAATAATGGGAAAAGATGGGAAGGAAAAACAAAACAAAAAATAGAATAAGTTCATTGTCGAATAGGCTAGGCTATAGATAGGTATTAAAGAATGCTGAAAAAAACTGAGAAATCAGATAGGAAAATATTAAATAAGAAAATATGAGAACATATATATAAGATATATATATATCATATATATATATATATACACACACACACATATATATAAGAACATTTAACAAAAGTAGAAATACAAAGGTTATCATTGGAACAAACATACAAACCTTCCTAAATACAACATAATATTTTAGAAGTGATGGGAAAATATAGACACCAACCAAAGACGGAAAACCCAGTAAGTATAAAAAATGTAATAACAAAATATTATGGTAGGGTTGAAATCAAACCCAAAAAGTCATTTTGGTGAATTTGAATGGACTCAAATGATCTAATAAAAGGTAAAAATTTCCTATTTGGCTCACAAAACAAGACCCTACTATAGGCACGATAGAAGAAAGACACCTAAACTAAAGAAAGTCAGAAATACAGAAAATAAAGGAGTAGACAGAGGTGTACCAGGGAAGCAGAAACAGAGCAGTAGTAGCAATCCTGATATCAAAAAAAGCAGAATTCAAACCCCAAGCCATAAAATGTGAAAAAGAACACTTTTAAGTGTTAAAAGTCACAATTAACAGTGAAGATATAACATATATGGATATATATGCACCAAGAACACAATGACCACCTTTATGAAATAAAAAGTATGGAGATCCAAGGAGACAAGTAGAACACTAATAATAAGATGCATTTGTATATCACTCTAGAATAAGAGAGATGAAGTAGACAGTCAGGGTACAGAGGTTTTTAAAAATGTAATCAATAAGATAGATCTTATAAATAAATATTAAACTTTATACCCCAATAAAGGAATACAGTTTCTGCTTATGCACCCATGGCACATTCACAAAAACCGGTCATAAACTGAGTTAAGGAGGAAATGTTTGTCATTTCCATAAAGTGGAAATATAAACAACATTCTGATAGTAATGAAATAAAATTAGAAATTATCAACAATGAAACCAAAAACAAAAGACCCTTCACACAGAAAAATTTTAAAGCTTTCTGTGAATCAACTCTTTGGTAAAACAGGTAATACAAACCAAAATTACAAATTTTTATGAAAAAGAATGGCAATGAAAATACTACACACCAGAACATATGAGGTGCATTTAGAGCAGAGATCAGAGGAAAATTCATAGCATTAAACCCTACTATCAGTAAAAATGAAAGAAAGATCATCATGACATAAATTCCCAGTTCAAACAACTAGAAAAAGAACAACAAAGCAAACACAAAGAAAGGACAAGGAAGGAAAGAATAAAAATGAAAGAAGAAATTAAGGAAGAGAATAGAGAAATAGATCTAACAAATAAAAATCTTGGGGTGTTTTTTTTGAAAAATTTAACAAAATAGACGAACCACTAGCTCATTTATGAAATGAAGGAAGAAAACAAAAACATACAAGATAAGACAGGAGAAAGGGTACACAACCATTGAAACAAATAGATTTTTAAAAATCACGAGACTGTATTACAGACTCTTATGCAAATAAATTTGAAAGCCTAGATGAAATAGTGATCAAGGAAAAATATACATGATGCATGAAGGATATGGGAGCATTATGATCAAGAAAGATGCCGTTAAATACAACAAATATGCATGAGGAAATAAACTTAAGGCAGATTACTGTCCTCTAGAATTGTTTTTCTGAAATATGAATATATAAATGTATGTTAATCAGAGAAATTGTCACACACTCATACCTATCACGCTTCCTCCTACCTCCCATCCCAATCAAACACTATAATCAACATGTAGCCCATAATCCAATCTGAGTTCTGAATATCTATCTATTTGACCCTCTGCGTGCTGCACAGTACCCCTACATTCCCCCTTCACCTTTTGTACTGTGGGATGGATCAGTGAACACAGGGTCTGTTGTGGTAAAGTCCTATTGAAGAATGGGATGGATTCACCTTGCAAATATGCAAAACATTAATGACCACTTATGTGAAATTCCCCAAAGGCTGTTCATTAAGCCCAAATCAGGCTTCCTGTGGTGGCTCCTCTGAAAGAGATGACAGGCCACTGTGTCCTCCAAATGGTACTCCCACTGGGAGGGAAGGACATTCAAACTGACTCTGTGCCCTCAGGGTAGATGTCCCATGAAAGGCCCCATGAGGGGGCTTGACTTTCACATCTGAGTGGTATGAATATATTTGCCTGTCATTTCCATGTTAGCGTACAGCAGCCTAATTACCACTTTCTAAAGCCACTGTATAATAGTGAAGGTCATTAATAATTGATGAAAAGCTATTGACCAAAATGAAGTGAGTCCTTGAATATAACTAATAATTATTAAACCATTACTAATATTTACTGAGCACTTACTGTGTGCCAGACATTCTAAATGTTTTATTTCTATTGTCTCATTCAATCTTCACAATTTTACGAGGAAACTGAAACACAATTTGTGTTTGTCCATTTTGTGTCTTTACGTAGATGACGGATTTTTATCTTGTAGGATAAGCAGAGCCATTCTATGTTTAATTTGTGATTCAATTTACCATCCTGATGATGATTTTTTTTTCTAACATTTTATGTCATCATTATTTAAAGGCATTCCATGGAACGTGGAAACAGGTTGTAGAGACCTGTGGTTATACTGGCATACATTGTAGGACATGGCACGGCTGATACATTTTCTAAAGGGGTAGATATTTGGCAATGCAATCCACATTGAACAGAATAATGATGACTTTGTTTTCTTATTCTCATATTTATAATACCATGCTTTAGGAAAGACAAATGCTTACTGCATAAGAAGCAAGAAAAGATATAAGGGTCTTCCTAGCTCTAATTCTTAGGATAACATAAGAATGGAGGTTCCTTAACCACAGAATTTGTTAATTTTCATGATTCAGGGTAAGAGTGAAAGAGTGAGGGAGTCATTCATTTCTGATCTTTATAAGAACACATAGAGAAGATAGGTTGAAACTTTTAGCCCAATCTAGTATTGAAAAAAAACTTTTTAAAAATAAAGTTTATTTATTTATTTATTTATTTATTTATTTATTGAGAGAGGGAGAGAGAGAGAGAGGGAGAGAGAGAGAGTATGAGCAGGGGAGGGGCAGAGAGAGGAGAGGCACCTGGGTGGCTCAGTCAGTTAAGCATCTGCCTCTTGATTTCGGCTCAGATCATGATCTGATGGGGCTCAAATTCATGAGCCATGAGATCATGATCTGAACCAAAATCAAGAGGCGGATGCTTAACCGACTGAGCCACACAGGTGCCCCCCAAAATCCATTTTATTACTGCCCATGCAACGTTTTTATTTCCCACAGTGTTTATCGTCATGCATCTTATGTTAGTCAAAACTGCAACAGAGTAAGCCTTATATGTAATTGATTGTTTTTGTGTGTGTTTTCACCCAATATTCAGTAAGTCTTTGTTTTGACCTTATACACACCTAAACATTTTGTAAGTGAAGGTCTATTACTTATAGTCTAGAAGAAGGAGGTAAATGATGCATGTCAACCTTAGGTGTACATAAGCAAGGCAGACAAGAACTTCCCACTGTCAATTTGGTGTTAAGATTCTGTTTTAGTTAGCTCCAAAATGATCATGGTGCTTGGAGAGGTCCCAAAATTGAAGAAGGTTTTGTACAAGTTGACTAGAAACAATGGGGAGACCAGAGGTGAAGCATCTCTTGATATTTCAGTGACATCTCTGTTTGGAGACCCACCAGTTTTGCTGTATAATGAGACAGAAAGAGTGTGGTGTTACAGCCTGGCTCTTTTCCTAATACCCATGTGACTTGAGCAAATTATTGAATCTTTCTGAGCTCAGTCACTTCCTCTCTATAATAGAGCAATGATGCCCACCTTACCTGGCATTATTTTATAGGAATTAAATGAGTTAAGGTCTATAATGTATTCAGCAAAGCGCCCAATGTAAATATGGGTTTAAGTAGGTCTGTACTTAAAAATCAATAGCAAGATGATACTAGTTTCTTTCTAAAGGACTAGTGAAACTGGGGGAAAACTCAGAAATCCTAACCATCAGGAACATTTGTCATTACAGTGAACATTTACCACAGAGTTAATGTGTGCGATTTTTTGTCTCTGTTAAATCAAGCAGTTCCATATATCCTGCTGCATGGATTTGTTCACCCATAGCAGCAAACACAAGACATATGCAGTAGTGTATGATGTACACCTAGAGTCCAAATTCCAGTGTACAAATTTCTTTCCTTGCTTTTGATGGATCTCAGTCTATATACGTAACACCTGTCTTCTTTGGTTGGCTCTCTCCTAAAATAGCACATCTCATTTTTGTTATCCTTTTTATGATTACAGCTAATAAAAATGATTTTTTCCCATTTTTCTTTCCACACAAAATATAAGTCAGAAGGAATTATAGTGAGTGTTCAAATTAACCAAGGCTCTGTGTGTGTGTGTGTGCACGCGCGCACGTGCGTGCATGCATGCGCACATACATGTCTGTGAATGTGTTTGTTGGGATTGAAGAGAACACTAACATGAAAAAGAAACAAGGGATGCCTGAGTGGCTCAGTCAGTTATGTGTCTGACTTTGGCTCAGGTCATGATCTCTCAGGTTTGAGCCCTGCGTCTGGCTCTGTGCTCACAGCTCAAAGGCTGGAGCCTGCTTCAGATTCTGTGTCCCCTTCTCTTTCTGTCCCTCCACCCCTCTCTCTCTCTCAAAAATAAGCATAAAATTTTTTTTTTAAAAAGAAGGAAGAAAGAAATTTGGTGCTCTCTTGAGCACAGAACTCAAGAGTCTATGTAATACTGAATCTGTATAATAGATCCTATATAATACTTAACTCTCCTTGGTCGATGTCTGACTAGTAAGAGTTCAAACACTCTTCATCAGAGCTGTATTCTAGCATAAACAGCTTCATTGGAGCTATAATTCCAGGATACTCTGGGATCCAGAGTGGTCTCACAGCATCCTATTCCAGTGAAGGAGTGTCTTGGGAGAACAAAATCCTGTTTTAGAAGAATCATTTCTGTCTTGATATCTGCTGTTCATGTTATATGCTCTTGGTTTAATCAAAACACTTTTCTCTGGGCAAAAAAGTGACTCTGGAGTTTATTTTCATTTTCAGCAACCATGGGGAGTATTAGCTTGTGTAGTCCTGGTCTAAGATTCGCTTCTCCTCCATTATTCTCTAGCCAATTGGAGCTTCAAGGAGCACATACCTCTTCAAGGTCTTTGTGACCTGGGCTGGTGATTCCAAAATTTATTGTGCATAGGAATCAATAATGAAACTTGTCAAGATTCCAGATGTGGTTTAGGATAGGTGGGATCATGCCTGATATTCTACATTTCCAATAATATCCCAGATGGTACTGATACTGTGGGTCCTAGGACTACACATTAAGTTAAAACACTCTAATACAAAAATTGACAAACAGTTAGGTACTTTAGGCTATAGCTATTCAACTCTGCCTGTTGTAGCACAAAGGAAACCAAAGATAACACAGAACCAAATGGGTGTGGCTTTATTCCAATAAAACATTGACTCTGAAATTTGAATTTCATGTAACTTTCACATGTGAAGAAATAATATTTTTCTTTGGAATTTTTTTCAACTGTTTAAAAATGTAAAAACCACTCTTAGCTTGGGGGCCATATAAAAATGGTCAGTGGGTCAGATATGACCTGTGGGGCCAAGTTTGCCAATATCTGATCTAGACAGAATTATTGTCCTGTAACTAGGACTTGACACCTTATCTATTAAAAGAAATAGACATTCTCTTTACCTCCTGCTTTAGAAAATAACAAAATCTTAGGTAAGTCTGTACTCTTCCTGAAAGAGAATCCTTTAAATCACAGCCCTTGACCTGAGTCTGCTGCCTCAAAGCTGGAATGGCCTAAGCCTATTTCACAGGCAGAGTGGACAGGTATACCTCTTTCCTCAGGTACTTTAGGTTTATTAGTGGTTTAGTGGCACACCAAGATTGGGGTTTATTTTGCCATCAATTTGGGGAGAAGATAGAAATGTCAAATCTTTTGCTAAGTCTCCAGGAACATTAGACATTATTAGAAATCTCACTAATAAGATAATCCAACCCAATGGTAGAATTTAATTTTCCCCCTCCAAATGCCAATGGGCTCAGAAAGAATCCATAAAACAAACCTGTTTTGCAGAACAGATTCTCCAACTTTTTCAATGGTGCATCCCTATCAGCACAAAGAAAATGATATGTGTGCCCAGGGCTCTGGAATCTAAACTTAAGTGGCCCATAGCAAGTGTGAAATTTCTTTGAAGTCTCCGTTTTATCTTATAAATTCATGCATATCTTGCATTTTATTCCATAAAATATATTGGTGTCTGTCGTAATATAAAAATGTTTAAAATTACTTCTCAGTTCACTTAAATTTTTATGCTAAAAATTGAGAGCCCCAGGAAGCTGGCCAATGTTTATTCTATTGATTCGCATAGTCTCTCTGACATATATACTGGTTTGAGAGATCTAAAGTTAGCAGGGGTCCCTGCTTCTCCCTGGAAGGGTATTAGACCCCATATGCCTAACCCTTCCAGCCTCTATCTACCTTATCCCCCACCCTACCCCAAACCAAGCCTCCTGCCATGTGATACGAGGGCACTTGCATCACAAAGTTTATCTAAGGATTTGCTAGTTAATTAGTTGACACTGAATAAGGTTGATTTAGAATGAGTGCCATTTGATCTTCATTCTTTTCTGTTCATATTCTGTTCACAGGCTTATTTTTGGTCTTCAAATCAAATTAGCAATACAGTATCTTCAATATGTTTAATAAGCTTGCATGAATAATTCAAGGCATCAGAATGACATGCTTGTGTCAACAACCCTAACCCCAGTCCATTCTTTGTCTCTACATGTCTTTAACTTCTCTTGTACTGTATCTCATAGTAACTATGTGCTAATGTCTATGTTTAACTGATGCATCCTATCAAGTAGATAAAGTTGAAAATCAGTGATATGATGATATTTTCATGTTTCTCATCATCTTCTTCGTGGAAATCCCTCAATCAAAGCACTGAAGTCCTAAAAACGTGAAAATTAAGAACAAATCTACCACTACAAATGTTGGCTTATTTTTCAAGTTTCAAATTTTTTCACAAAATGAGATATTGGAGAATGCATAGAAGGAGGTTGCTTTCTATCAGGTATTATTTAACACAATTTCTAGAAACGTTTTTAGTATTCTTTTTTTTTAATTTTTTTTTTCAACATTTATTTATTTTTGGGACAGAGAGAGACAGAGCATGAACGGGGGAGGGGCAGAGAGAGAGGGAGACACAGAATCGGAAACAGGCTCCAGGCTCTGAGCCATCAGCCCAGAGCCCGACGCGGGGCTCGAACTCACGGACCGCGAGATCGTGACCTGGCTGAAGTCGGATGCTTAACCGACTGCGCCACCCAGGCGCCCCGTTTTTAGTATTCTTAATTGGCATGAAGATACCTATCATTACTATGCTGGCCCTAGTAGAGCTCAAAGGATGTTCTTTTGCATGACTATTGGAAATAGCAATAAGGGAACAAGAAGTGGAAAAGAAGATGACATCCCATTACTAATGGTGACAATATCCCTAGATTATGTGATCTAGGAAATATTTATTTTATTTTTTTATAATTTTTAAAAATCTTTATTTTTGAGAGACAGTGAGAGAAAGAGAGACAGAACATGAGCAGGGGAGGGGCAGAGAAAGAGAGGGAGACACAGAATCCGAAGAAGGCTCCAGGCTCTGAGCTGTCAGCACAGAGCCCAACGTGGGGCTCTAAGCAAAATAGAATTTGAAGGCTGCTGTTGGGGGGAACATATGATTTGATGAAAATCAGTGAAAAGTGGAAGGTAATTAATTATCTATTAAAGGCTAAGGATGAAAGTCAGAGGACCTCTGTGGTAGTCAATAAAAGGGCTCATTTCCTGCAGAAAGAGGGTCAAGAAAGCTGAGAATAAGGCCCAGGTCTTAAGCAGAATTGTGAAAGAACTCCAGAGGAAGATAATTTTGCAAACTTTGAAAATCAGATATGCCAGGTCAGGGTCCTATTTGGGAAAGAGAGATGAGAAGAGGACATCTGTTCATTTGCATTAACATACTCTTAAGTTGTAAATATCCAGATTCCCCTGAATTCTCTGGGTCTAAAAAAGTGGCTTAGACCCCCTCATTAATAGTTTGTGTCCTCTTCCCTGCCCTCAAACCTCTAGTTGAAGAAAAATAAAAGACTCTTCATTGAAAAACCAACACATGGAGCATACAAACCCTCGGGATTTACCTCCCATTCCTCATGGTCAGTAGACCAAGAATTGGAAAACTATAACTGATGGGCAATATCAGCCTGACACCTGTTTTTGTATATAGAATTTTATTAAAATTTTATTTTATTTAATTTTATAAAATTTATTTTATAAATTTATTTATACTTATACGTTTTATAAAACTTTATTTTTTAAGTTTATTCATTTATTTATTTATAGAGAGAGAGTGCAAGCAGGGTAGGGGCAGAGAAAGAGAGAGAGGGAGAGAGAGCGAGAATCCCAAGCAGGCCCCACACCATCAGTGCAGAGCATGATGTGGAGCTTGAACTCATGAACTGTGAGATCAATGACCTGAGCTGAGACCAAGAGTCTGTTGTTTAATCAACTGAACTACCCAGGAGCCCATATAAAACTTAATTTTACTAAAATGTAAACTATCTCTGTCCCATAGGAATGCCAAATGTTTCTGATCCATCTTTCTAGTAGGAATAGAAAATAATGCATGCACCAGTTAAATGACAAAATACCACCTACAGTAAAACCTTGGACTGCAAATAACTTATTCTGTGAGTGTTCAGCAAGACAAGCAAACATTTCTAATAAATTTTAACTTGATAAATGAGCAATGTCTTGTAATACGAGTAGTACGGGAGGCCAAATGTTGCATGATCACAACTGAGCCAATGGTTCTTGAAATTTGTTTTAATATACAAGTGCCTTGGATTACAATCATGTTTCCAGAATGAATTATGCTTGCAAACCAAGGATTTACTATACCTGATCAAAGATAAGTGCAGCAGCTGCATTGGGGAATACTACATGATTGAGTTTGACTTTGAGTTTAGTATCCTCCTCTACGATCTTTCTGGCCTCTGTAAGGTCCAGACTGTGCAATAAAGAGAAATATAAGAGGACCACTACTTGGCATATTTTAGATCATTAAGGGTGGCAATTATCTCCCACAATGATTTACTGTCTTGCTTTAGGGAAGGGCAGTATAAAAGGTTGTCACATGACCTCCACTACCTTGATAGTCTTTATCCTGCAAACCAAGTATGTAATATGCGTGTTCTCCCAACAACCAAGTTGGAATATACATTTCAAGTATACATTTGAGAACCAGAGAAATGACCACTGGTGGGTCCATGTACACAATGGAGCCCCTATGAGCCAAATCTAGTCCAGTATTCTATTTATTACCAGGCCTTCATTCAATTCAACTATAACAGTGCAGTGGGGGCATGATGAAGTGTCTGGGTATTTATGACAAATAATATCTTTTGATCAACAATCTCAAAAATGTTTGTGTTTGTGCTTTCCATCAGTGTCCCTTCTAACATTTACTTGAGTAAATGACCATAGATCCTTTTTGGTAAGAACTCCAGAATCATTACCACATACATTTGCTGTGGTATTACAATGTCCTTCTAGGAATCCTGTCTCCCTTTCAATCAAGGTACTAGGTCTAAAAACTGAGTTAAAATTAGAAATTAGCAAAATTATGATTTTTTAGTTGGGTAATTGCTGTTAGCTTCCTGATTATACATTCTTGATTTCTTGAGAAATACCCTTGTTAATCGCTTGTTTATCTTGCTGCTGGGTATGTTCTATTAACCAACTGTAGCTTTTTGCAGATAGATCAGCAATACCTTCCCCAGTTGCCACACCTACTTTGCCTACATCGCATTTTTGCCTACATCAACCTGTCTCTTTTTCCTGTGGAAACACCACAACCACTAAAGTGTGCTTCAGTTTGATTTCAGAGGCAACTTTGAGAAATATATCAATTTTATCACACCAACTATGGACCATTTCCATGTTTTTTCAAAATCAACTTTTAAGGTAATATTGGTATTATTCCTTTTATTTCCATCAACATTGCTCTCTTTACCTACTGCTGATATGCAAATTATATGTTAATTTTATTCTTGCCTTTAGATCTGACACAGAGTTTAAATGTTTTATGGCCTGTTTTGTTCTTCAAAATGCCCATCTGTACCTATACAGATTTTTCATAACAGGTGAGGTGATACCCTCAGAATTAGGCACCAATAGCAAATAATTTATCACACAGAGCCTGATCATCTTGGCCACTGTCCTAATTACAATCACTTTCCTGACAGCTTATAGGAGCTTTAAAGATACAACTCCTTTCAACTGTTTCTGGTTACTTTTAGAAATGCACAACAATATTTCCATTCATTGATAGAAACTATAACTTTTTGTTATAATTCTTTGCTTTTTAGCTTCCTAAGAGATTAAAATTTATGGACAATAGGGCAATTTTAAAATTTCATAAAAACATCTACTGAAGAATAATATATATATACAAATGTAGACACATACACTTACAAAAAACTATATATTAAAATACTGAGCAATGATATCTAGTATAAACATCATTGCAAATAGTTGACACAAAATTATGTAATTTACCAATTTTCTTTTTCCTTCCCTGGAATTAGAGGCATAACCTTCAGAAGCTCAGCTAACCCTTCCAAGTCCCAGTAACTAAAAGGTATAACATTTTGCATCTTCCAATAACAGGGTTTCTTTTGAATTCAATTTCAGAACTAAGTGCCACTTCTGGAGTCAGTTCATATCAGCTCAAAAGAACCAATTGTTACATTTTCAGGAATTTCACAAGCTAATTTAAATACTGCCATTATTAGAAATTATATTAACTTACAATGAAATAAATGACACTAAAAACAAGGGTAATAAATACTTAAAATGTATTACTTTCTAATTATTTTGTTACATTTTATGTTACCCATGTTCTATGTCTATTGTATCTGTACCTGGAAATACTATATGGTAGTGTGTTAATGGCCAATTATCTCTTCAGTCTCTAGTTTCAGAAATGTCACATTGATAGACTGTAATAAACCATGGTGGGAGTATTTCCACCACAGAAATACGCAAATGCTACAAATCAAGGTTCTCTCTCCTCTCTCTCAATCTTTTTTTTTTTTTTTTTTTGGTGGAAACCTAATTGTTAAACATTTACCAGCACATTACTGACTAAGCCCCTCCTTGATAAAGCTGCAAAGTAGGAGCTGATAAGAAATTTCATAATATTGCTAAGGGAATGAATAAATAGAGATTGAGTAAGTATATATAGATGAACAAAACTGGTTAAATTTGTCAACAACAAGGAAAGAATTGAGAAGGAGCCCGCAGTGAAAAAGGAAAGGTCACATATCATTAAATTATAGTATAATAAAACTACGAAGAACCTAAGGGAACTTCTTGTTCAACATTTCATTTTAACAGATGATGAAACAGAAGTTTTGTTAGTTGCTCAATGGTTGAGCCAAACAAGATTCTAGCTTTAAATATTGCCAATACTGCCTGTTCTTTACCATATGGTTCATTGAGAAGGTCAAGTGTTCATTTTTTTTTTTCCTTCACCCATGCTGGTTTACCCAAATTATCTTTGGAAAGCATAAGCTGATGCTAGAAGAAATGTATGCTGAAATGATACTTATATTTTGCCAATTAATCATGACTATTTCAAAAATTTTTATTATTTATATAGCTCATACAGTCTGATTTTCTCAACTGTTTCTCACAATCTCTGACCCCAGAATAACAATTTATCCAATTTATCTTTAAAAGAAAATATCTGCTTTCTACTTAAAAACTAAAATTTAAATTTAGTCAACACCTGCTATGTGCTAGGTTGAACCACTTGGTAAGTATACATCATTAAACCTATTTTATAGAGTAAACTAAAGTCCATAGAATTTATGTAGTTTTTTCAAGGTGATGCGGTTAGGTAGCAGCAGTGCTGGGTTTCAAAACCAGTCCTGCTTCACTCTAAAGCCTGTTTTTGTTGTTGTTGTTGTTGTTTCTTTTTTTCTGTCTCCTCTACTATGCTACTTTATCTCTTAGACATCTGTCTATAGAAAAAAAAACAATAAAAAATTTTCCATGGTTGTGTGAAATTTCCAGATCATATTTGTGCCTTTTGGCATTTCAGATCATATCCAGGCAAAATTAAAATGTCAGTCATTTTCAAGGTCACCCATCATTGTACATATTTGTCACTGTCATGAACTATTTAACCTGAAGTAGGTCCACAACTGAAACTTAAAGTGATCTTCCAAAAGATAGATATCCTGTACTAAAACAAGGAAACGGGGGACAGGGTGTGAGAACACTTAAGGTCATGAAATATGGAGTCATTAGCACTATAGCAAAGTAACATAAGCAAACTGACAGCACAGGAGGAAGGAAAATTCTATTGTACTTTGGTACAGCAGGAAAATAAGGTACTAGGGGCAATGCAGAAGGGCTGGCAAATTTGAAACAAATTAAAGGCAATAACCTTAAATATAGTGATAATAGGTCTGTGGGATTCACAACTGTAGGACATCTTTAAATCAAATAACAGTGTTGGACTACAGGGTGGGTAATTTAATGACCAATAACCTTGCTGGTGTTTTGGCTGAAAAAGATACACAACATCTCATGGGCCTGATCTGATCAGCCCAAGGGCAAGGAGAATTTAATTTTCCCATGAACCAGATAAAGTATTCATCAGTAACTAGAGCTTGCTTTCTCATATTACTAGGATCTACTTGTGAACTGGATTCCCGGCTCAGGTATTAAATACTACTTTGCAATGGGCCTCATAAGAAAGTGATAGAACAGTGTCAGTGTAAATGACAAATTTAATTTCCTTCTTCAGTAGTGGGGGCAAATTGCATTGTACCGTTCTAATACCCTCTTCTGGTTGAAAAATTTTACTAAATAACTGGCCCAAAGCAAGATTTCAGTCTGTGACCTTAGGAAAATAAAGAATGCTAACCAATATGATTGTTTCATGCATTAAAAGCATACAAAGGTACAGGTGTAGTACACAAATGTTGCTCACTGTTTTTCTTAATGTATCTTGTGGATCCTTCTATCTTAGCACATGAACTTCCACTTTTATAGTCATCTTAGTATTTTATTATAGAAAGAAGATGTTCATATTATGAAAAACAACTAGCTCTAGGGAGCTCCTTGGTGAAAATATAGGGTATTTCATGTTTGCTAAAAAATGTTTACCATTGATGACAAACATTATTACATACGCATCCCTGTGCATCTGTGCAAATATATTTGTATAATAAAGTCCTTTGCATGGAATTTGCAGGACATTGGGTATTGGTAGAAGCTGCAAAACTGCCCAGCAAATTGGTGACACCAAATTGTACTCCTACCAACAGGAGATAATGTTTCCCCACTTCCAGACCAACTTTTTGTTATTTGTTATTCTGAATATTGAAAGTTGAAGGGAATTATTTTTCTTTTCTGCTGATGTCTAATAGTTTGTGAGGTTGAATGCCATTCCATATTATTAAATCCATTTCTTTTTCTGTGAGATCACTATTTAAGTCCTTTCATTTCCTATTTGGTAAAGGCCTTTCCTGTCATAAATTTGTAAGTTTTTATTTGTTTGTTTGTTTGTTTTTTACATATTAGACCTTGCCTAGCTTTTGTAGGCATTAATTTTTATCTATGTATCTCTAAGATCTCTTAATATGGTGATTATATCCAATAAATTAAACTTTCCAATCTACCAAGATATTAAAGACTTAAAAATAAATAATATTTCACTGCTGTGAGCCTTTCTCTTTCTTTGCTATTCGATAGAGAGATGAGATGCAAAGGTGTCAATGCCAAACATCAGAGATTAGACGGATGAAATTAATCACACTGGGACTGAGTAAATAACAAATTTATTAATTTATTGACCTATCCACAGATATATTCATCAAATATTTCCTAAATACTTACTGAGTTTCAGTTGTTTGCCTGATCTAAAAACAAGATCATTTTTACTTTAGTATATTTAATCTATTTCTAAGCAGTGTTTTAAAATTCCAATATAAATAATATGCAGTGTTATATTAGTTTCAGGTGTCAAATACAGTGATTCAACACTTGTATTTATTAGTGCTCACTGTGACAAGTATACTCTTAATCCCCTTCACCTATTTCACCCACCCCCCTTCAGCTCCTCTTTGGTAACCATCTGTTTGTTCTCCATAATTAAGAGTGTTTTTTGGTTTCTCTCTTTGTGTGTTTTGTTTCTCAAATTCACATATGAGTGAAACAATATGGTATTTGTTTTTCTCTGACTGACTTATTTCACTTAGCATTATACCCTTAGGTCCATCCATGTTGTTGCAAATGGCAAGATTTCGTTCTTTTTTATAGCTGAGTAATATCGCTGTGTGTGTGTGTGTGTGTGTGTGTGTGTGTGTGTGTGTGTGTACACCACATCTTCTTTATCCATTCATTTATGGATGAATATTTGGACTTCTTCCATAATTTGGCTATTGTAAATAATGCTGCTATAAACATACAGGTGCATATCTCTTTTCAAATTAGTGTTTTCATATTTATAGTGGAATTACCGGTAGTAATTAGTGCTAATTCTATATTTATTGAAGAACCTCCATACTGTTTTCCACAGTGCCTATACCAATTTGCATTCCCACCAAGGGTACACAAGGGCTCCTTTGTCATGCATCCAAACTAACACTTACTGTTTCTTGTGGTTTTGATTTTAGCCATTCTGAGGTGATATCTCATTGTGGTTTTGGTTTGCATTTCCCTGATGATGAGTGGTATTGAATATCTTTTCATGTGTCTGTGGCCATCTATATGTCTTCTTTAGAGAAATGTCTGTTGATATCTTTTGCCCGTTTTTGAATTGGATTATTTGTTTTTGTGTGTGTGTGTTCAGTTGTGTAAGTTCTTTATACATTTTGGATACTAACCCTTTATCCATTATGTCACTTGCAAATATTTTCTCCCGTTCAGTAAGTTGCCTTTTAGTTTTGTTGATTGTTTGCTGTGCAGAAGCTTTCTATTTTGATGTAGTCCCAATAGTGTATTTTCACTTTTGTTTCCCTTGCTTCAGGAGACGTTTCTAGAAAAATGTTGTTACAGCTAATGTCACAAACATTGCTGCCAGTCCTCTCTTTTAGGATTTTTATGGTTCCAGGTCTCACGTTTAGCTCCTTAATCCATTTTGAGTTTATTTTTGTGTATGGTGTAAGAAAGTGGTCCAGTTTCTTTCTTTTCCAGGTTTCAGTTCAGTTTTCCCAACACCATTTGTTGAATAGACTGCACTTTTCCAATTGCATATTCTTGCCTCTTTTGTCAAAGATTAAGTGACAATATAAACATGGGTTTATTTCTGGTCTCTCAATTCTATTCCACTGATCTATGTATCTACCGTATTTTTCTTCTTTTTTCTTTCTTCCTTCTTTCCTTCCTTTTTTTTAAATACCATACCTTTTTGATTACTAATATTTGTAGTATATCTTGAAATCTGGGATTATGATACCTCTAGTTTTATTCTTCTTTTTGAAGATTTCCTTGGCTATTTGGGTTCATTGGTGGTTCCATACAAATTTTAAGATCGTTTGTTCTTGTTCTGTGAAAAATGCTATCGGTATTTTGATAGGAATTGTGTTAAATCTGTAGATTGCTTTGGGTAGTATATACATGTTAACAATATTTATTCTTCCAGTCCATGAGCATGGAATGTCTTTCCATTGGTTTGTGTCACCTCCAATTTTTTAATTTTAATTCCTCTTTCTGCTACATCATTATTAGTGTACATAAATGCAATGGATTTCTGTACATTGATTTTTTTTATCCTATGAACTTACTGAATTCATTTATCAATTCTAGTAGTTTTTTGGTGGAGTCTTAAGGGTTTTCTACAAAGAGTATCATGCCATCTGAAAATAGTGTAAGTTTTTATTCTTCCTTACCAGTTTCGATGTCTTTTATTTCTTTTTCTTGTCTGACTGATATGGCTAGGACTTCCAGTACTATTCTGAATAAAGGTGTAAGAGTGGACATCCTTGTCTTGTTCCTAACCTTAAGGAAAAAGCTCTCCATTCCTCAGAATTGACTATGATGTTGGCTGTGGGATTTTCCACATGTGGCCTTTAATAATTTGAGATATGTTGCCTCTACACTACTTTCTTGAAAGTTTTTTGTAAAGAATGGATGTTGTACTTTGTCAATGGCTTTTTTTTGCATCTGTTAAAATGATCATATGGTTTTTATCCTTTCTATTGTTGATGTGATGTACCATGTTGATTGATTTGCAGATATTGAACCATCCCAGTAATAAAATCCACTTGATTGTGGTGAATGATTTTTTAAATGTATTGTTGAATTCAGTTTGCTAATATTTTAAGGAATTTTGCATCTATGCTCACCACAAATATTGGCCTATAGTTGTCTCTCTCTCTCTCTCTCTCTCTCTTTTTTTGGTAGTGTCTTTATTTGGTTTTTGTTTCAACATAATGCTGGCTTCATAGAATAAATTTGCAAGGTTTCTTTCCTCTTCTATTTTTTGAAATAGTTTGAGACGAATAGGTATTAACTGTTCTTCAAATGTTTGTTATAATTCAGTTGTAAAGCCATCTGGTCTTGGACTTCTGTTTGTTGGGAGTTTTGTTTTGTTTTGTTTTGTTTGTTTGTTTACTGATTCAATTTCATTGCTGGTAATAAATCTGTTAAATTTTCTATTTCTTCCTGATTCAGTTTTGGGAGGGTTTATGTTTGTAGGAATTTATTTATTTTTTGTATGTTGTCTAATTTTTTGGCATATAATTTTCACAATATTCTCTTATAATCCTTTGTCTTTCTGTGGTATTGGTTGTTATTTCTCTTATTTCTAATTTTGTTTATTTGAGTTCTCTCTCCCTCTCTCTTATTGATGAGTCTGGCTAAATGTTTATCAATTTTGTTGATCTTTGATGATCTTTCATTGATCTGCTCTATTGTTTTTTAGTTTCTATTTCATTTATTTCTACTCTAATATTTAAAGTTTACTTCCTTCTAATGGCTTTAGGTTTTGTTTGTTCTTCTTTTCCTAGCTCCATTAGGTGTAAGGTTAGCTTGTTTATTTGACATTTTTCTTCCTTCTTGAGGTAGACCCATATTCTATAAACTTTCGTCTTAAAATAGCTTTTGCTGCATTCTAAAGATTTTGGAACATTGTGTATTAATTTTCATTTGTCACCATGTATCTTTTTGTTTCCTCTTTGATTTCTTGGCTGACCCATTCATTGTTTAGTAGCATGTTATTTAACCTTAATGTATTTGTGTTCTTTCTATATTTTCTTGTGGTTTATTTCTAGCTTCACAGTGTTGTAATCAGGCAAGATGGATGGTATGATTTCAATCTTGAGTTTGTTGAGCTTGTTTTGTGACCTAATATGTGATCTATTCTTAGAGAATGTTTCATTGCACTTGAGAAGAATGTGTATTCTGCATTTTCAGGATGAAAAGTTCTAAATATATCTGTTAGATCCATCTGCTCCAATGTGTCATTCAAAGCAACTATTTTCTTATGGAAATTCTATTTGGATGATCTATCCATTGATGTAAGTGGTGTATTAAAGTCCCTTACTAATATGGTACTACTATTGATTAGTTCCTTTATGTTTGTTATTAACTGTTCTATACATTTGAATTTTGTACAATGTAAGTATTGGTACCCTGGCTTTCTTTTCACTACCATTTGCATGATAAGTGCTTTCTGTCCCTTTCATTTTTTTTAAACTGCATGTGTCTTTAGGTTTGTAATGAGTCTCTTCTAGGCAGCATATAGATGGATCTTGCTTTTTTATCTATATTGTCACCTTATGTCTTTTGATTGGAGTGTGTAGTCTATTTACATTCAAAGTAATTATGGATAGGTATGTACTTACTGCCATCCTGTTACTTGTTTCATGATAGTTTTGTAGTTCTTTCCTGTTACCTTCTTCTCTTGCTCTCTTCACTCATAGTTTTCTGCCTTTCTTTAGTGATATGCTTAGATTCCTTTATCTTTGATTTGTGGTTACCATTAGTTTTATATATAAATCTTGTGCAATTAGAAGTCTATGTTAAGTTGATGGTCACTTAAGTTTGAACCCATTTTTTACTCTTCTCCCCTCTCCTTTTCATACTTTACATCCTTTTATTTTTTTAAACCCTAGACTGATTTTTATAGATATATTTAATTTTACTGCTTTTGTGTTTCCTATTTTTCTTACTCCCATTTATGGTCTTTTCATTCCCCTCAGAGTCCCCTTTAACATTTCTCATAGGGCTGATTTAGTGGTCATAAATTCTTTAACTTATTTTTGTCTAGGAAACTATCTTTCCTTCTAGTCTGGCTGGATAGAGTATTTTTAGTTGCATATGTGGTTTTTGTTGTGTGTGTGTGTGTGTGTGTGTGTGTGTTTTTCCTTTTTTTTTTTCCTTATAGCACTTTGATTATATCATGCCACTCCATTCTGGCCTGCAAAGTTTCTGCTGAAAATTCAGCTAATAGCCTTAAGGGGTTTCCCTTGTATGTAACTGTTTCCATCCTGCTACCTTTAAATTTCTCTTTTTTACTACATTTTTTACCATTTCAATTATTGTGCATATTAGAGTGGATCTCCTTAGGTTTATTTTGTTGTGGGCTCTCTGTGCCTTCTGGATCTGGATTTCTGTCTCGTTCCCTAGATTCAGTTAGTTTTCAGCTATTATTTCTTCAAAATATATTTTATGCCCCCCTTTTTTCTCTGTTCTTCCTTTGGGATCCCTATAATGCGAACATTATTACACTTGATGGTGTCACTGAGTTCCCTAAGTCTATTTTCACTTTATATGGTTTTTGTTCTTTCATGTTCAATTTGATTACTTTCCATTACTCTGTCCTCTAGGTCACTAGTTTAATCTTCTGCTTCTTCTAGTCTACTACTTATTCCATCTTGTGTATTGTAAGTTTCATTTATTGAGTTCTCCATCTCTGTTTTTTTTTTAAGTCTACTATCTCTTTGTGAAGTGTCTCACTGAGGTAGGTCCTCCATTCTTTTCTCAAGTCCAGTGAGTATCTTTATGACCATTACTTTAAATTCTCTATAAAACATATTATTCATCTCCATTTTGTTTAGCTCTCTTACTTTGATTTTGTTCTGTTCTTTCATTTGTGACATATTCCTCTGCCTCTTCATTTTGGCCAACTGTCTGTGTCTCTTTCTATGTGTTAGGAAAGTCAGTTATGTTTCCTACTCTTGAAAATAGTGGCCTTATGAAGAAGAGGTCCTATAATGCCCTACAGTGCAATGTGCCCTGTTCACCAGAACCTGGTGTTGCATGTTCTCTGCTCTTATGGCTGAGCAGGTTTTGCTTTTATCCAGTTATCTTCAGTGGCTCTCTTTGCCTATTGTGGGCAGGATTTGGTCCCTGTGCTATTAGTGAGTCAGTCTGGGGTCACTTTGGGCTTGAGTTGAGACAAGCTTCTTTGCTGTATCTCCTCAGGGCTGTCTCTTTCAGGTCAGGGACTCAATTTCTTCTCCCCATCCCAGCTTTCCCAGGATACTGCTGATTTTTAAAGTCCCAGATGGTAAGCCCTGCTGATTGAAAGAACTCACAAAATTCAGCTCCTCTGGTTTTCAAAGCCAAATATTATGGGGATTCATCTCTGCCACGTGGACTCCCTGGTATGAAAGCCTGTTTCGCTTCCTTCTCAATACCTATGGCATCCTTCCTTCCCTTGGACCCTGTTTAGCTCAGGAACAGTTCTCTGCCCTTCCTACCCTCGGCAGTATGACCTCTTCTCTACATTTAGCTGTGGAGAGTTTGTTCTGCCTATCTTCAGGGTCAGTTTCTGGGTTATTCACACTGATGTGTAAATATCTGGGGGACAAGGTGAGTTTAGGCTTCTCTTACTCCTCCTCAACAGTTCTTAATCATAGCACATGTAATCAAGAAAGTTGTACATCTTCAAGATTTCTATTCTTTTTACCAAAAAAAATTAATGTTTGTTTATTTTTGAGAGACAGAGCATGAGTGGGGGAGAGGCAGAGAGAGAGGGAGACACAGAATCTGAAGCAGGCTCCAGGCTCTGAGCTGTCAGCACAGAGCCCGAGGTGGGGCTTGAACTCAGGAACTGTGAACCATGAGATCATGACCCGAACTGAAGTCAGATGTTTTGCCGAATGAACCACCCAGGTGCCCCTCAAGATTTCTATCTAGTCTTAATGAATGTTTGCCCATTAGGAATGTATGAGATGCTGGTAATAACTCAAATATGACAGGAGGGATTTCTTTTCCTTGAAGGAGATTATCACACAAAACTCCGAGTTAGGCAACACAGTACTGGTATAGTGGGTTTTGAGTTATAGAGACTCCTCTATATTTCTGCTTTGTCGTCCTTATGCATGGCTTCCACTTCCAATCCTCTTTAATGACATAACATTGCTTCTGGATCTCCAGCCACCATACCTCTGTTCAAGGCAACAAGCTGGAAGAAGCAGATGTGAGGAAAGGATCACTTGCCTTCAAGGAAGTCAACTCGTTTTAAATAGCTTTCCTTAAATATTACCCAGTGGTTCTCATTTAAATTTCACTGGATGTGTTAATGAACTTGATAGCGGTTCATTTCAGCAATGTGTTCATATATCAAACTACCACACCTTAAATATATACAATTGTATTTGTCAGTTACACCTCAAATAGGCTGGGGAAAAATCATCTCACTGGCCTCATTATTAGCAAAGGAATTTAAGAAAATAAGTTGTTAATGTTGATACTGTTGTTTTTACTGTTTGTTCTTAACCTGGGCACATTCATAGTAAAGAAAAAGAGAATGGAAATTAAGTACCAAATTCAACTGCACCATAAATTGCTTAATTATTTAGGAGGCAGTCTTCCAGGATCCGTATGCTTGAAAACACAGCAAGAATGAGGACATATACTCTGCCCCTAACATATATTACTAAGCTGAAGTTTCTGTGCCTGAAGAGACCTCCCACCTGAGGTTCCAGAGAGAAGAAGCCTAGCTTAAAGCCATTGCCTTTAGGGCACTATGCTCCTTGGCATTTTTTATATTTTGCCTCTTATTCCTTTATATTCTTCCTCCCATTCCTCACACAAAACAAGACACTGAGTTCAAGTTAGTTTTTTCTTCTTTTCTGATAACCACAAAAGTTTAGATCCTTATTAACTGATGTACTTTTCTGCCTCCCTTTCTCCAGGCTTAAACTCCATTCTTCCTAGTTACTAAAACCATCTGGATCTTCTAAATCATTCTAAGTATCCCTTCATTCAAAAAACCTTCATTTATTTTGTAAGCCTTATTAAAAATAAACAAACAGGGGTGCCTGGGTGGCTCAGTCAGTTAAGTGTCCAACTCTATATTTTGGCTCAGATCATGGTCCCAGGGTTGTGGGATTCAAACTCACATTGAGCTCCAACTCCACACTGAGCATAGAGCCTGCCTAAGATTCTCTCCCCCTCTCTGCTCTTCCCCCGCTCACAAGCAAGCATACAGGCTCTTGCACACTATCTCTCTCTGTCTCTCTCTCTCTCTCTCTCTCTGTCTCTCTCTCTCTCTCTCTCTCTCTCAAATAAACAAACAAGCAAACAAACAAACAATAAGCTTTATTCTTGCATATAAGACTCTCTGCAGTCTAGCCCTTATGGTCTTGCCAATATGATCCTCTAAAAGTGCCTGGTTCATTCTCACTCTGTATCTCTCCTCATGCAGTTCACCTTTCTCTCTTTGCCAAATCCTCCAGAGGCTAGTTCAAGTTCCCCTTGCTGCACAAAGACAGAAAGATGTCAGGGAGTCTCCTCACCCCATGGCATCTTTTCCGCAGTAAAAGTGAGTCCTTCTGTCCCTGGATACTTGTCTGCAGCACTCCCTGACATGTTCTGGTTTCTAGCCATCTTTTTCGTGTTTGCATTCATTATTTGTATTGTTTGCATCTAACACAATATGGATGCCCACTCTCTGAAGAAGCCTCTTGTCAGTTTTTGAACACACAGTAGGCTGTCAACATGCCTATTGGTTGAAAGTAATTTTTTTCCTCCTGTATATTTCTTTTGTGATCAAAATTCCTCTTTCTCATTATGCCTGCCTCTCAATTTCTAACCAAAATTGTATCTGGGCCCAAACTCCCAATCTGATGTTCCACAGAGTCAGAATGCATCATCCTCAGAGGTCAAGACATTCTACAATTGGCTGAATATTAGCATAAGGCCTGGGATGGAACTGAATTATAGGCTCCTTTTTAACCGCATGATTTCCACTGGGTTTTATTTTCTGTTTGCTTGTTAATAGAAATGCCCATAGGCAGTGGCCCCAGATCAAAAGTATGGACCTAATAGAATCTAAAAGTTCATGTTTAATTTTAAAATCAGACTCCCTTCAGATTCCCAGCATTGCCAAAATTCATCTGAAAAGCAGAAAATGTCATTTTCCTTCCACCTTCAAAAGCAGCTGAACAAAATTTAAATACATCTGGTTATAACAAACAAGCTAGAAAGTGCACCACAATTGGGACAAGTTTGAACCCAGATCCAATTTTTATGACTGAGTTAGAAAGCCCTTGAAAAATGGGGCTCGTGGTGCAATCCCTGCTGGGGCATTAGCTGAAGCCTCTTTGGCAAGAAAGACTGAAGTAATAAGTATGAGTGGCATTTTCCCAAAGCAGGTTAAATACCCCAATAGAAACCTAGAAGAAATTATACATAAAGGTTCTCCCAGGCAGCTTGAGTCAATTTGACACCTCTTCTTTGCATGTAAATTCCCTTCATGACAAATCACATTCTACAATTTGTGGGATAAATTAGATGCTTTTATGAGTGTTAATGCCACAGCTTTTGGAGCTAAATAAATGTGACAAAAATAATAGAATTTTGTTTGTTTCTTTGCTGGTTTAAAATTTTCCCTTGAAAATGTAAGCTGAGATTATTTGAAGGAAAGACCCTCATTGGCCATTCTCTTTCTTATGACTCCAATTTGGTAATAGCTAATGAAACAAAGATGATGTACCCATTTTTAAGGAGGGTGATTGAATGAGGCTCAGGTCCTCTTTTGAGATGGATTGCTGTTCCTGAGGTAATGGGATGAGTTAATTTTACCTTTCTGATCTTTCAGAGGATCCACTCTTGCTTGATCCCTACCAGAGTGCACTAGCCAGGCAGGCAAGGGTATGCAAGGCTTTTCACTGAAGAAATATTTACTCACTGGGTCATGAATAACTTCTACCATATTCCTATTGATCTGGAAAACTTGTTAAAGTTAGACTGTAGATTTGAAACTCTACCTAATGAATATGAATATTTGGTATAACACAGTGGTTAAGAGATGAATTTTGGGGGCACCTAGGTGGCTCAGTCAGTTAAGCATCCGACTTAGCTCAGGTCATGATCTCGCGGTTCGCAGTTCCTGAGTTCAAGTCCCACCTCAGGCTCTGTGCTGCCAGCTCAGAGCCTGGTGCCTGCTTCAGATTCTGTGTCTCCCTCTCTCTCTGGCCCTCGCCTACCCACGCTCTGTCTCTCTCTGCCTTTCAAAAATAAATAAACATGATAAAAAATTTTTTTAAAAAGAGATAAATTTCGGAACCAGTTTGTGGTAAACTCTGAATTCCACTACTTATTAGCTACATGACCTTGGGAAAATTATTTAAAGTCTTTGTGTTTTATATAAAAGGGGCTTAGAATAATGCCTGGATCATGTTATTTTTTGTCCCTATTTTCCAGTAAAAACCTTCTACTGCAGATCTGTGAGGTCTCCTGTCAGACCTCTCAAGAGTTCACATTTGGAATATATTGCTTCCGGAGTGTAAGCCTCTGTTTATGCTACTTCTCTTGTCAGAAATGCCTTTCTCCTGCCCTTCCCTGCCCTTTTTTGAAAATTCTTGGATTTGGGAATTAAGCCTGTTTATTGACTTTTTCCCTGGCACTTTCCCTTACATCTGGCAGGTTGTTTTCTGTTTTCTGTTTTTTTGTTTTGTTTTGTTTTGTTTTGTTTTGTTTTGTTTTGTTTTAAGATCTCTTTACTACCTGTGATCTCTTTACCTTTCACCCACATATCCTATATTACATTCATGTACTGTGGTGAATATTTATCTAATAATGCCCTTAGAGTAAGGTATCTGATTTTTTTTTTTTACTTAATTGTATACCTTCTTTAGTATCTAGCAATATTAGCCTATGATTTAATCATACCTCATGAAGAAGTTTTCCATGGCCATTCAAATGTATTCAGGATATAGAGTTACTTCTGCAACTATGAAGATACTGTTTGGCAAAAACATCTGAAGTCCTATCTTTCTATGATGATACATATTAGAAATGGTCTCAAGGCATGTATATTAGGGATTACTTATCCAAATTTTTTTCTATCCCTACCTAGAGAAAGCTAGGGCATCTACTGTGTGCTATTCTTTGTGGTCTCTTCAGCACTTGGGCTTTTCTACCCTTTTCCAACAATTTGACATTCATAATTGGCAGAATAGTTTCCTTATCTTCATTTCAATAACTAGCTGGAGGCTATTGACCAGAATTAGTCTTTTCAGTCCCTTTGTGAGATCAATCCATGATTTAGTTCTTCACCTTGTATTGGATGCAGTTCCCTTGGATGAACTTCCACTAATCCATTGCCTCCATGACAATCCCATACTTGGAAGCTTTGCTGTACCACGTTTCCTTTGACAAGACACTTTGTAGTTCTGTGCTTATTCATTGCACTTGATCAACCTTCATTGAATTCTTACCGAAGAGGATTCTTCTGCCCCTGATAATTGCTGTTTTCCTGAAATTCTTTTATCCCTTTGACTCAGACCCTTTGTTGTGTGGCTATCTCCACATGGCTTAGAGTTCTGCCCCTATAGCTAACATTATTTAGGACAGTTCCATGGATATCTTAAACACTCATTACATCCTTGGTAAGAAAATAAATGCAGCAAGTTCTCAGTTGCTGGACATTCTATTAACAAAAACTGTTGATTAAATGGCACTTTGCACTCCTCCAGGAACTTATATTTAAAGTTATTGGTGATATTTTCTTATATAAATAGCAATATATACATTTGGGATCTGTAAAGAGAAACTATTATTTTCATAATAATTTTAATTATAGTTGCAGTATACTAACCCTCAGTGAATTACTATTCCATGTTTGTACTGTATAATAAACATCTTAATCTGGATATAATAAAAACTAAAACCCTATATAAGCAAGCTCTGTTCAGAACCCTGTGGAATATATTTGTAGTTTGCCTTGGATTTTTTAAGTCTCAAAAGTCTTTATCTTACATTAAAACACGTGTTTATAAAATACAGTAGGTATAGATCATGATGTGTAAAAATTAAGTCATGGAGTTCATCGGAATTCTAAAAGATGCCACTCTCAAATTTTATACCATATTTTCATTATTATAAGCCTGTATTAATATGTCCTTAACATTGCCACATAGCATTCAATTCAGGGGGAAAAACTCTTAAAGGGAAACAGCAGGCATGGGTAAGTTAAGGAATACCATTATGCACATAGCTCACAGATGGCTCTATGTGTCTGTTTTAGAAACCTTGGTTAAGTCGCATTTCCTCTTTACCTTCCAAAGTCTTATCTTCATTCCTTACCTACCCTCTTCATTTGCTTCCTCCTCTTGTCTCCTTTCATTTAATTTTTTGCCCTTAAATAGGGACTTAAAATTTTAAAGAGAATGGAAACTAAATGACAGGAAGGTGTATCTGTAGCACTCATGTAAAGATAAGAGATTTGGAGTTCAACACAACAGTTGTTTCATATGAACAAAAATGTGAACAAATGTAAGGACACTTGAGTAACAAATAGAGTGACAAGTAATCATAAATGAAATTTGGGTAAATAGTATTATTTTTAGAATGATAACCAGGAGAACATTTCATCCTGACTATAGAAAGAGTTCATTCTTTTTTTTCTTTTTTTGAGAATTTTAAATAGGACAAGGAAGGAGAGAATGTCTGCATGTATTCAGATCAAGAAACAAAGGAAGGTAAGATTTGGAAGTAAAGTTCCCTATTTAAAAGTTCGCTTGGCAATGAGTCATCCTACACAGTCACAATGAGCCTTTGTACTTACTCAGTGGCTTTTGTACAAAGATCTCACCAGGCAAAAAGCTGCAAAGAGCACCCATTCTCATTTCAGATGGACGACAACTAAATCAGAAACAAGAGGGCAGAATAAAGATAGGTTTTGAATACTTCATTATTGCCTCTCAGTAACTGCACATTTTTCATTAAAAAACGAAGTGTATTTTACATATCATTAAATGCACAGGTTTTAAGTGCACAATTCAATGAGTTTTGAAAAATGATCACATATCATCCTGACCCCTGTCAAGATATAGAACATTTTTTTTACCCCAGAAAGTTCCCTTGACTGGAAAGTTAATCTATACCCCTCCTGCCACAAGGCAATCAGTACTCTGATTCCTTCTTTCATCATAGATTAGTGTTGTCAGTTCTACAATGTAATATAAATTAAATCATACAGCATGTGCATTCATGTTTCTGGCTTTTTCATTTATCACAATATTTTTAGTGACTTTTTTAAAAAAGCAGTATTATAATTAAAGAAAAACTATTAGGATAATACAGAAAATTCTCATATATCCCATACCCAGTTTCCTCTCCGATTAACATCTAACATTAATATGGTAAATTTGTTACAATTAAACAACCAGGGGCGCCTGGGTGGCGCAGTCGGTTAGGCGTCCGACTTCAGCCAGGTCACGATCTCGCGGTCCATGAGTTCGAGCCCCGCGTCAGGCTCTGGGCTGATGGCTCAGAGCCTGGAGCCTGTTTCCGATTCTGTGTCTCCCTCTCTCTCTGCCCCTCCCCCATTCATGCTCTGTCTCTCTCTGTCCCAAAAATAAATAAACGTTGAAAAAAAATTAAAAAAAAATAAAAAATAAACAACCAATACTGATACCCTTTTTAAATTTTTTTTAATGTTTTACTCATTTTTTTTTTGAGAGGGAAAGAGTCAGAGTGCGAGTGGGGAAGGGGCAGAGATAGAAGGAGACACAAAATCTGAAGCAGGCTCTAGGCTTTGAGATGTCAGCACCAAGCCCAAGCAGGGCTCCAACCCCTCAACCACGTGATCATGACCTGAGCCAATGTCAGAACTTAACCAGCTGAGCCACCAGGTGCCCCCTGATACATTATTATTAAGGGAAATCCATTCTTTACTCAGATTTCCTTAGTTTTTATCTAATGTCCTACCCAGGATGCCACATTAACTTAGTCATCATGTCTTCTTAGGCTTCTGGTTATGATGGTTACTCACTTTCCTTGTTTTTGATGACCTTGGCATTTTTTAAGGTTAGTGGTAAGATAGTCTGTACACTGTTCTGCAATTGAAATTTGTCTGATGTTTTTCTCATGCATAGACTAGAATTATAAGTTTTCGGGAGGAAGACCACAGAGGTAAAGTGACATTTTTGGTATATCATATCAAGGGTGAAAACTATCAAATGGTTAATCATGATGTCAAATTGATCAGCTGTCTCAGGTGGTGGTTGTTTGGTTTCTCCACTGTAAACATACCCTTTTCCCTGTCTGCATAATAACTTGAAGTTCATCCGTTTTGTTTTATGGACCAGCAGTTTGTTTCTTTGTACTGCCGAGTAGTGTTCCATTCTATGGTTATACTGTACTTTATTCAGCAATCCTATGGTCAAAAAATATTTGTGCTTTTTCCATTTGGAGCTATTTCTGAACAAGGCTGCTGTGTACATTCTTGTATACATTGTGTGTGTGTGTGTGTGTGTGTGTGTGTACATATGGTTTTATCTCTCTTGAGTAAATGACTATAAATAAAATGGTTGTATTATAAGTTTAATGTACATCTAACTTTGTAAGAAAATACTTGACCAATTCACAAAATAATTATACCATTTTACACTCCTATCAGCCAGATCTGAAAGTTCTAATTGTTTCACATCTTCCCTAACTCTTGGTATTGTGACCGCTTTAATTTTAGCCCTTCTAGTGGGTATATAGAGATATTTAATTGTGTTAAATTTTTATTTCCTTTGTGACTAATGTCATTGAGAATATTTTCATGTACTTATGGCCATTTATATTCCTTCTCTTTTAACTACTCAGTTACCACAGAAGTGCTTTTTCTACTCTCCATAGGATTTCAGTGATATCCTTGTCGAGAATCATGTATGGATCAATTTCTGTGTTCTTTATTTTATTCTATTGATTTATTTTATTATCTAGCAAATATCACACTCTCCTGATTACTATTATCTTCTAATAATTCCTTACATCAGGTAGTGTGAATCTATCATATTTGTTTTTTTTATTTTAATTTTTTAACTTTTAAAAATATTTACTTTGAGAGAGAGAGAGAGAGAGCACTTGTGGGAGAGGGGCAGCCAGAGAGAGAGAGAGAGAGAGAGAGAGAGAGAGAGAGAGAGGGAATCCCAAGTAGGCTCTGTGATGTCAATGCACAGACTGATGAGGAGCTCAATCTTACAAACCATGAGATCATGACTTGAGCCAAAAACTGAGTCAGAAGTTTAACCAACTGAGCCACCCAGGTGCCCCAAGATACTCTTCTTAAAATATAAGAAACAGTACATGACAATAATATGATATGGGTGACAAATTTGTATGACTTGCAATAGCAATCAGATTTCATAAAAGTTTAATTTATTGACTGGATTGTTCTGAGGCACAAGGTTAGTGTGAGATTTGGTAAATACTTGTGGGATTCTATTCATGGAATTATTTTAGGTACTTGATAAACTTTTAGTTAGAATAAAGCTAAGAGACAGTTAAAATAACTATGAGACATTATTACTAAGTTATTAAACTGATTCTCACAATGTATTTATCTGTAAAAGGAAAGGTATTTATTGGAAGAGAATTTTGATTCAGTAAAACAACCAAGATTCTCTATAGGTTTCTTATTTTTGGAATTTGAAATTTTAATAATGCAGAAAATTAACTAAAAAGTACAGCTACAGAAGAACTAATAGAAATCCAACAGCAAGATGACAAAGCCATATTGATGATTACATTAAAAACAATTAGACTAAATATAAAAATAAAAGGAAGAAATTCTCAGACTGCATAAAAAGGTAATGCTAAAATGTGTGTTATTTTCAAGATATATATTTTAAATTTGAAAACACAGTTAGCTTGAAAGTAATAGTATGGAGTACATATCATGAAAATCATAATCATAAGAAAGTGAGAAAGCTCATATAATGAATTATAAAGTCATCTTTGAAACAAGGAAAATAACCAATAAAAAAGACGTATAGCCAAGGGTGCCTGGGTTGCTTAGTTGGTTAAGTGTCTGACTGCTGTCCAAGTCATGATCTCATTGTTTGGTTCTTGAGTTTGAGCCTGGCATCAGGCTTTCTGCTGTCAGGGCAGAGCCTGCTTCAAAGATCCTGTCCTTTTTTCTCTCTGCCCCTCCCCCATTCTCATTCTCATTCTCATTCTCTCTCTTTCTCTCTCTAAAATATAAATAAACATTTAAAAAACATATAATAAAAAATGTATAATGATAAGTGCATCAATTAATCAAGGTAACATAATAATCCTAAATGTCTATGCATTTAATAACAGAATGTCAAATTAAATGAATCTGAAATAATTTAAAGGAGAAATACAAAATACATTATTATACTTGAAGATTTTAACATGTGTCTCTTGTCTCTTGATAATTGATAGAAAAAGAGGCAAAATGAGTAAGAATATAGAAGACTTGAACAACACTAATAAACAATTTGACCTAAGTGGACATTTATAGTGGACCAAAAAAAAAAAAAAAAGCCAAAGTCAGACTTTTCAAATATACATGGAGTATCCTATAAGATAAACTATATTCTTAGTCAAAAGAACAGATAGCAAAAAACAAGGAAATACAAATTGTGTTCTGACCAAAACATAATGATGTTACAAACATTTTTTTAATGCGTAGAGAATCCCTAGCGTGTGAAAATTATAAAAAGTCTAAGTCAAAGAAGAAGTGCAAAATAAATTAGAAAATATTCTGAAATAATTATAACAAAATGAATGAAAACAAAATACCAGTTTGTGTGATTCAGTTAAAATAATGTTTAGATTAACATTTTTATATGCAAATATTTATATTAGAAAAGAATAAAGCACTGAAATCAGTGATGTAAACTTCTATATTAAGAGGCTAGAAAAAGAAGAGCAAATTAAATCCAGAGTAAGTAGAAGATAAAAACTAATTAGAAGAAAGCAGAAATCAATGATGTAGAAAGCAAAGCACAGCAGAGAAATGAATAAAATTATACTGCCTATTGAGATTGGTTAGAAAACAAAGAGAGAAAACATAAATGAACAATGGTAGGAATGAAAGAGCAGACACGTATCATTAAAGGTTCTGTAGGTATTAAAATTATAATAAAGAAATTTATGGTTAATTTTATGCCAATAAATTCCACCACTTGGAAGAAATGGATTAAAAAGAAACAAAGTACCAAAGAGAGTCAAGGAGAAATAGAAAATCTAAACAGCTCTGTGTATTAAAGAAAATGAATTCATAATAAAAAAAAGTTTCCATAAAGAAAAACTAGGTTTCTGATGGCTTGTCTGTTGAAATTTAACATGTATCTAAGGACAAAATAATATTATTTTATAGGAAGTCTTTCAGCAAACATAAAGGAAGAGGAAATTCTTACTCATTTTTTGAGGTCAGCACAATCTGGAAGCCACAACCAGACAAAAACATTACAATAAAAATACAGACCAAAAATAATATAAGCATGTTTTTTAAATATTAGAAAATGGAATGAAATATAAAGAGATAGCTCATGATTAGGTGAAATTTCTCAGAGGAATGCAAGGTTGGTTTGTTTAATACTTGAAAATCATTCAATGTAATTCAAAACATTAACAGAATAAATGATTAAATTTATATGATCTTCTCAATATATGCAGAAAAAGTATCTGGCAAGATTTCCCACATTTATAATGAAAATTCTCAGCAAGCTAGGCATAAAAGGAAATTCAACAATCTAATCAAGAACATTTACAAATAACTTACGCTTTGCATCATACTTAATGATAAAAATTTGTATACATTGTCCCTAGTATTTGGAAAAACACAAAGATGTACCCTTCATACCTCTATTTAACATTACAGTGGAGGTTCTACTTTGAAAAATAAGTGGGTAAGGAAAAAATTATAAGTAAAACTATCTTTAAACAGTGATGTTTATTATTTTGGTTAAAAATATTAAGGATTCTATCAGTCTAGCAAAATATTTACAAAGATGAATATAAAAAATCAATTGTATTTCTATATTTTAGCAGCAAAAACAGGGAAATAATTTTTTAAATCTACAAACATTCCAAATACCTAAAAATTAAAAAATATATATGTGCATAACTTACCTAATAAAAGGTGCAAATCATTGCTAAATGAGAGTAAATAATAACAAATAGAGAATTAAATCCTATCCTTGTTTTGAAACTCAATACGTCTATAATATTGATTCTTACCAAATTTATCAATAGATTCAATGAAATTCTAAACAGAAGCCCAACATACTCTGTAGAAATTAACAAGTAGATCCTAAAACATGCATGGAAATATGGGCTGATTTTAACTCACAGTTCCTGAGATGGAGCCCTAAGTCACTTGGGCTCAAGCTGACAGTGAGGAGCCTACTTTGGATTCTCTCTTTCTCTCTCTTTATCTTACTTTGAGTAAAGGACTTTTGTGCAAGTAGTTTATTTAGAAGATGATCAAGGGAATAGGAGTGAGGGATCAAGGACTGTTAATTAGGAAAAGCGGGAAAGCCAATCTAAGCGTAAGCCTCTGAAGTGACCACTGTGGACTACAAGGGTTGGGAATACCTATGAAACATATAAAATGTCACACAAACTTTGGCTCTCTAAAGGATGCGAAATGAGAGCTTTTATATACTCACTGCTTGAAGGTTACCCTAGAAGAAATATCCTTGCACTTCCAGGCTACACTAGTGAGAGACGAGTGGGCTCCCACATCATGGGACAAACCTCAAGGCAGGAACACCTCAGGTATGAACGTTTATAGCACAATGTGAATTCAAACTGGCATAATTACAACTTAGAGCAGAGAGGCAATAGCATACCTAATTGTAGGTCAACATAAAATTCTGATTCAAAAGCTGGGAAAAAGAAGTTAACTTAAAAAAATAGAAAGACAAGTGGTTACAAAAACCAATATTAGATTATCCTAAACTAATAAATTTAGAAAGTTTATACAAGCACCTGAGATTAGAATGAGAAAGAATATCTTCCTTGGGGAGTCCTTGCTCCTAAGCAGGAGAGATTACAGTGAGGAAGTTCACCCTTTGCCAGAACTAGCTGAATTTAGTAAATTCAAATTTCGGAAAAACAACAGGAGGCTAAGGAAGCGAGAGTCTAGAATGGAATCATTGTAAACCGTTTAAACAACAACAACAACAAAAACATACACATGGTAAGGAAACTGGAGAATTCAGGTGCAAATGGTCAAAACCTTGATCATAGGGTTTGACATCTCAAAGAGAAAAGAAAATAATTTGGAAAGTAATGAAAAGTCACTGGGAGTGGGAAAGGAGAATACAAACAGGAAAAAACTAAGGTAGTCCTTTCCAGAGTAAAGCTAACTAGCATTGTGTTGTCACTTACACTATTATTAAACTTAGGGGTTATTTCCAAATACATACCAGAGTGTGGTATATAGATTTCAATCCATCACTAGTGACATTGATTTCATCATACAGATTTGAAACTTGGGAAAGCATTTAGATAGATCATAGCTTTTTTCATTAGGTATTGATTACAAAAGTATTTTGGGGCACCTGGCTGGCTCAGTCAGTGGAGTGTGTGACTCTTGATCATGGGGTTGTAAGTTTGAGCCCCATGTTGTTTGTAGAGATTACTTAAAATAAAATATTTTCAAAAAAAGTATTTTGTAAGTCTATCACATAATTAATAAGATCTTCATGAATGTTAAGATATTTAGAACATACCATATATTGACTATATGTCATAATTAGTAAACACAGTATATATATATATATATATATATATTCATACATACATACATAACATACACAGCCATGTGGGGCACCTGGCTGGCTCAGTCTGTAAAGTATATGACTCTTGATCTTGGGGTTGTGAGTTTGAGTCCCACATTGGGTATAGAGAACCCTTAAAAATAAAGTGTTTAATATATATATACATATATATATATATATACACACACACACACACAGATCCATGTACTTTGTGTTATTCTAAATTCAAATTTTGTTTAGTTTAAAGATAAACAAACTAAAGTACCCTAAATTCTCTTTGGAACTAGACATTTCCTAATTTATGCACAAATAATTTATTCAATTTTAAAAGACATTGTTCACGATTACCTTAAGCTACTTAGTAATGTTTGACATTGATGATAAAACACGCAAATTATAATAATGAGATGTGATTTTAGTTTTTTGGGTGTGTGACTGGAATTTGTAAATTAAAACTTCCATACTAAAAATAGTCCTAATTTCTTATTAGATCACCATCAAGCATTGACTATTTGAATCAGTCCTTTGACTAGAGTTGATATTAACAAAATACTGAGTATGAATCCTAACAAGGACACCATGAACACACACACTTTGTTTCCATATGGCTTGAGTTATAGCCACTTGTCTATGCACATTGCACCTTTATGCATTCGGAATACATTGTTAGTAAATATTTTAACCAGAAGACATTCATATGATGAAGTATACCTCTCTGACTCTAAACATAAGTACAATTTTAATAGGAGAAAAATGGTATCCTTGGGTAATTTGGCTGTTTTTTTTTTTTTTTTTGTCCTGGTTTCCAGTGAGTGCCAAAACTCAGAAAAATGAGCAGTTCTGAATTTAACCCTTATGAAGGGTAAAACCATTGTAACATTTCACTGCCCTCTACAGGATGCAAATATAAGTTGTTTGGGTGGAACTTTCTTTTCTGCGCATAATTTCAAAATGAAACTCTCAAGCAAGGATCCAGAATTTAAAACAGCAGTGGCAAAGCAAAGGAGGGTGCAAGAGATGCAAACTGAGGTTTCTGTAAAATTAATGAATTTGTGAAGACATATAGTACCCAGCAAGATTTCCCCAAAACGAAAATATGCAACAACAAAAATTCCACAGTATGATAAGGTGGCAATAACACATAAGAGGTTTTATGAATTGTTAGAATGAGAAAGGAAGGGGGGGAGGGGGGGAGAGAGAGAAGGGCAGGAGAAAGGAAGGAAAGTGTTATTGAAAATAAGTGGGTGTTATTCTTTGATCTCGTTTTTTCTCTTTTTGTTTGTTTAATTTCACTTGATTGCTAAAATGAAAAGTGTCTGCAAAATGATGGATTAATTAGAAGAACATGGAACCATTATTTTTCTTACAAAGAAAAAAAAAGTTTTATCCTTATAAGATCCCATCCAAAGCCTTCACTCTGCACCATAGTGGGTTTTGAAAGTCATTTACATAATAGCTAACAAAAATGTACTCAGCAAAACACTGGGCTTTCTAAACACAGGAGATAATTATGTTGGAAGAATGATATTCCATTGCCATCTCCATTTTCAAGATACATTTATTCTCTCTGTACACAGCATAGAACAACCAAACACATACTAACAGATATTGCGTAGGTGTGCGCCATTAGAGTGACAAGGTACAGGCAGTTGGGGCTGATGGGGGCTAAGGCAGAGCAAAAGCCAGGAAGGAAAGAAATACTGCATTCTATTCCTGGCATATATGTACCACCTGAATGGTATTTTTCATTATCTCCTGCACTGGGAACATTCTATTATTCCACTGGGAAGTCATAGCAGAAGAGATATAATTATCAGCAGAGTAATGGGGATGCTCTAGCTAATGGCCAGCTATTCAAATATCTCAATATAATCGTCTTGCCCAATCTCTCCCCATTGCATACTCTTCTGGAGAAACTCATCATTTTTTCCACTTACTCCAGCATAATGAATTCATTTTGCATTTTCTTTGTGAGAAATTAAGAGGAATCGCAATATAATGTGTTGACATTTGAAATTCTGCACAGAAAAGTTTAGGCTGGCAATTTAGTTTAATCGCAAGCTACCAGGGAGATACTGCTTATTAAATTAGTTCCCTGTGTACAGAATGTGTATTTTCTTTATAAACCGTTGCCTTTGTACCTGAGTTTAGATTTTCTGCCCCTTCTTTGTAAGTTCAGTTTTCTCAAAAGAAAAAATAATGTCCCAAACTAAAGGAGTGTATTCTTTGAGTCTTTTTCTCCCCCCATGGTCAAAATTGTTGACATCAGAGATGAGCATTGAGTAAGAGGCCCTTGGGAAAAGTGAAAAATAAATAAGTTGCCTTTAAGCAAAGCCTTCAAAGTGTATTTTCTTTTTCTGCAATATTAAACCACTCATTTTGGTCACTCTTGGGAAAGATTCTTTCTCCCTATTAGATTGAAGTTCTTCTGTTTGTTCAGAAGCTTGAGTAACCATTTCCATGTTTTTTCCTCTTTTTTTTTAGAGTTTCAACTCATTTTCTCTAATAAGACTTGTAAACTGCTAATTAAAGAGCCTCTCCACTTTCTCCAGGGAATGCCAGATATCCGAGCAGGTGGTAACATGAACAAGTGATAAAAAACTGCTATTGAAATCATTGCATTGGAAGAGAATTTGGCTTTCCTTTCATCCCAACCTTGAAGCTTTGCTAAGATCCAGCATTTCAGGGGTGAGAGGAAAGGTTAGGTGTGAAACGTGTGTCATCGGTTGACGGGGAGCAAGATTTTTTTATTTTTTTAAGAAGATTTTTAAAAAAAGGGTGTCTCATGGGGCGCCTGGGTGGCGCAGTCGGTTAAGCGTCCGACTTCAGCCAGGTCACGATCTCGCGCTCCGTGAGTTCGAGCCCCGCGTCGGGCTCTGGGCTGATGGCTCAGAGCCTGGAGCCTGTTTCCAGTTCTGTGTCTCCCTCTCTCTCTGCCCCTCCCCCGTTCATGCTCTGTCTCTCTCTGTCCCAAAAATAAATAAATGTTGAAAAAAAAATTAAAAAAAAAAGGGTGTCTCATTTTGATTACCTTCTTATCATGTCTCACAGTCTTTCCATTTGCTTCTTATAAAGTATTTTTTATATCCAAACAGATATTGTGTTCACATAGCACCTTCAAATTTTGTAAAGAAGACACACATTTGGGAAAATATAGTCAGAGGCAGTATCCATTCCTGTAATTGCCTCTAGTCCTTTTTGAACAGCACAAACATTAGAACTCCCTGAGCTCATCAGAGGCTGCTGGGAAGTGGTATGAGGGAAAGACAACATGGCCTTCACCTCAGCACGGGGAATAAAAGGCCACCCTAGAAACTAACATGCAGCCTGCAGAATTACTCTGGAGTCTGTGAGTTAGTCTCACTACACTCTCTGGATCTGTCACCATCCCGTCCATACTTACTCTTCATCTTGCAAAAGGTATCTGGTTTCCCTCTACTTCATGAACCATACTTGGCAGCTAAGACTATGCCTAGCCACTGCAAGTCCTTCAATATTAGTCTAAAATTTTACATTCTTACTTCAATTACAAGTCTCTTGCAATCTTTTTACATTAATGTTCTGTTGAATGTCATTCTTCTTTTTTTCCTTTACTCTGTATATTATCATCATCAATAAAATTCACTGCTGTTTCTTTAACTGTCAAATAGTTCTATGCCCTAACTGTTATAATGTGGGATTTGTCACTTTGGAAGATGGTCTCTTGGTATAAAATGTGGTATTTTCCTTAAGAAAGATGGTTAGATCTTTCATAATAAAGACATTACATAAAAGGACACTGTCTCAATTTATGTTTGGAGGTCTTCCATAAGCTAAAGGAAATTGAAAAGGAAGTAAAGGGAAGGAAGCTCACTACAACTCTTAAGGTATGACAGTGAACTTGCTCCATATGTGTGTTACTTAAAACTGATGATGATGCCATGAGGTTTTCAAATCCACAATTTGTTTTTCATTACTAACAGAGAAGCCAAAATTAGCCAGGGGTATATGAGTGACTGCAAAGGTATATATATATGTTCAAGAACACAGTCATGAAAAAAAGCAGCTCTGGTTTATAATATAAAAGACAATAAGTTATTACAGCAAGAACACTTGATCTCGAGTCAGCAGCCTGAGTTCTAGTCTTAAATCTAGTCCTTGCTAACCAGCTATGTGACCTTGGGGCTATGAATCATAAAGCCTCCAATTCATCCAGAAAATGAGGAAGTTAGATTTGATTTTGTGCAATACTACTTCCAATTTGAAGCATCTCTAATTACATTATTTGGATTTAAAGTATCTTTCTGAAAACCCGGCTATTAACGGACAGCAGACATAAATTATAATCCATAGTAGTTTAATTTTAAATGATTCATTTTAAGAAGTTTCTGATAGGTAAAGAGGAAGTGATGTAATTAACTACAGGGAGGTTCAGTGAAGGAATATGGCAAATTGGATCAAGCAATGCATCATTAGGGATTTATTGAATGTCTCCTGCCTTAAATATTATGAAAGATAAGAAATATTTTAAAATATTTGAAATGACCTCTTTCTTTAATTTCCCCCTCTTTAGGGGGAGGGTGAAGTACAACCCTTTATAAAATTATGAAGCAAAGAAGTGACAAACAGTATAGTTCTATGAAGAGATACAGTAGAATTTTAGATAATGATGTAAATGAAGCAGCCTGATGGGAACAATTAGGGTCTGATAAAGTTTTAGAATTATTGGTGGTACTAAAATGAATGAAGAACAGTGTCTGCTCGGTTCAGTCAGGGAAAAGAGACTCTGTTAAACTTCACCTAGAGGTTATAGGGGTGTTCTCTAATATAGTGTTCAGTAACAATGGGTAGGGAGGAAAAAGCCCTAGACATAACTAGGAACCTTACATGGTTCGAACATATTTTGGAAGAATTGATGACAATGAATATTAAAATTCCATAAATGTATAGTTCACCAAAACAGAGGACCTATCAAGACACCAAATTAGTAGATTTTCTTTTCCTACAGACTTTACTCTGGAGCTGCTCTTTGGCATGACCTAGAATATATTTCCTTGTATTAACAGACATGAGGGGGTGCCTGGGTGGCTTAGTCAGCTAAGTGTCTGACTTCGGCTCATGAGTTCAAGCCCCACATCAGGCACTGTGCTAACAGCTCAGAGCCTGGAACCTGCTTCAGATTCTATGTCTCTCTCTCTCTCTCTCTCTCTCTGCTCCTCTCACACTCACGTTCTGTCTCTCAAAAATAAATAAACATTAAAAATTTTTTTTAAAAAAACAGAAATGGGTACCTGACCAAGGGAATTACAGAGAAATATAGAGATTGCTCTTATGCTGTTCCTTATAACTTCTCAGGTTACAGTGGCGCTATGATAATTTCATCATGTACTCAATTTTACCAACATTTTTTTCCTATTATGAAAAGATGTGTTGATGTTATTTTAAATAGCTGCAGCTAGAAAAAAAATACAAACTTTTCTAAATGAGTCTAAAGAAAAAATTTAAATGAAAAAAGAAATAGATGTATAAGCCATGTTTGATTCTATTGAAGCAAGCAGGAGGGAGAGTGCAAAGAATTTGCTGTGGCCCTATAGGATTCTTAGTAAATAATTTACAGCAGTTGTCTTCAAACATTTTTGCTCATGTACCACTAAGACTTTTGAAAAACTAATTTACTCTGTCACGTACTTTTAAGTTGACATTAAAATTTTCATCATAAGCTCATACTTATGATACAGATTACAAAATAAATACATTATAAATGTTGACATTTAAATATAAAATTGTTAAATCATTCTATTAAATATATCTAATGGAATCTGAATACTGGATAGGATTTGAAAGCTGCCATCATTATGAAAACAGTAGATGGTATGAATTTCCTTTGCAATATTAAATTTTCAGTTTCCTTTTTCCTCCATGAATTTGTTTCTGTTCTATATCCCCCAAAGAATTTTAGCCTTTAATACATTTTTATGTTTAAAAGTTTTTTATTGATTATCCTATCATCTTCGTCTGAAACACAACTATGCATGTAAAATGTGTTTAATATTTTACTCCTCTGACTATAAAGCTCTAAGAATCAAAAATTTCTTCTCAATCAAGTTACAATAATTATCATTAATACACAATTGATAAAAATAATATAAATAAATCACAAACTTTAATAATATTTAACATAAAATACAAAATTCCATTAGAATAGCATCTCTTAATGAGATAGATGGATCTAGGTATTTTTTTCCCTGATATTTCATGGATGAATTCTACTCGTTGCTATCATGAGATAGTGCTTATCATCAATTTCCCTGATTACTATCCTTTAAAAAAGATGTGAGTACTATTTAACCTAATGGGCAATGCAGGACTTAATATATAAAAAGGTCAATGTCAAAACAATTAGCCCATTAGAACCATCCTTTTGTTAGAAAAAGTTTAACTTTATTTTTAAATTTAAAACAAAGTGTTCATACATACCTCAACCTCACAACATCACATTCTGGATTTTCACTGATATAGATAAATTAAGGGATGACAGATATATAAAAGATAAAGTCATAAAGTTTTGACTTGAGTTTTTGGTCTGAATGAAATAAGGCCCACTGCATTCAGTTCTTCACTTAAATTTTCTTTGCTTGATTCTCAGGACCTGCCTTTTAGCAGCCAGGTGCTCTTTTAGATAGACTGGGGACGGAAGAGTGAAGGTCACAGTATGAAAATTATGTCACACCCCCCATCCTATAACATATCAAAATTTAGAACATTTCAACTCAAGTCAAAATACCCTTTCCAACGCCATACTCTGTCCTTTTCATGTTTATTTTTCGGGAGAGAGACAGAGACAGAGACAGAGCATGAGTGGGCAAGGGGGAGAAAGAGAGGTAGACACAGAATCTGAAGCAGGCTCTAGGCTCTGGGCTGTCAGCACAGAATCTGATGCAGGGCTCGAATTCATGGAAGGATGAGATCATGACCTGAGCAGAAGTTGGACACTTAACTGTATGAGCCACCCAGGAGCCCTGCTATATTCTAACAGAATATATATAAGACAGAAATATATATAAGACAGTGATAACGAGAAAAGTCTATTTTTGTACTTTAGGGATGACAATATTTTGAATATGTCTAGAAGTTTTTATGTTCTGTGTGATGATCCATTGAGATGTATAGTTTTCCAGCAGGAGAAGAACAGCGAGCAAATAGGTGAATTGCCCTCAGATACTTTCTTGGGAAGATCAATTTTAGAATAAAGAAGGCATACATAAAGTTGAGGATATGGAAATGTATTCCTTAAAATTATTGGTGCCCAATTATCCCAAGAAAGACTGTACTCCCACAAAGGTATTCACCAGTATGAAACCTACTCCAGAAGAGAGGACTCCACTTCTACCCCTAAGAATAGTTTACTTCCATGATGACAGTCTTTATTTCCTCATCTCAGCATAAACCCATCTCTGATTACCAACCTTACCAATGTGTCATGTGCTCTAAATCTATTGTATAATTTAACCCTTCCATTTCTCCTAGATCTTTAAATTGGGATTATTATTCACGATGTATAGCTCTATAAAACTGAGGCTCGGGGCACCTGGGTGCTCGGTCTGTTAAGCGACCAACTCTTGGTTTCTACTCAGGTCATGATATGGTTTGTGACTTTGAGCCTTGCATCAGGCTCTGCAATGACAGTGCAGAACCAGCTTGGGAGCCTTTCTCTCCTCTGTCTCTCTGTTCCTCCCCTGCTTTTTCTCTCTCTCCAAATAAACACGTAAAAAAAAAAAATGAGGCTCAAGGAGATCAAGTAAGTTGTTCATGATTTCATTAAAAAGAAAAGGAGACCAAATCTCCCTAACCCCAACAATATGCACCCCAATCCTCTGTCACTTCAAACAATGAAAAAGTTGTGCTTTGTAAGTTTTGAAGAATCTACAGCTGTAATATCCTGGACCCTAGGACGGCAGCTGGGATAGAGCTTTTAATGACAGTGGCATTTTAGCCTGAAAATAAAGCCAACACTTGACTTTATTTGAAAAGGTTATCTCATCTTTCTGAAACTTCTTCCTCAAAGTGGCCATCAAATTTTGAGTAACATTAACATTTTTTTTACTTTAAGGAGTTAAAAAAATAGTAACATAGTCCCCAGATTTTTCCCACCTGGGCCTCTCCAGTTATGCTAGTCAACATAACATTTTGTCAAGTGGAATTTTATGATTTCTCATTGTGTAATTCCTATAGCTATTGATTTCTTTGAACAGTGAAGAATGTGCTGCTGGGAAATCCTCCCTGGTGTGTGTGTGTGTGTGTGTGTGTGTGTGTGTGTGTGCGCACGCGCGTGTGTGTAAGTATGTTGATGGAATTTGGGTAGTAAGGTGGGGAAGAAAACATTTGTTTAATTTTTGTCCTCTCACCTAAAACATATATTTTGCCTTGAGAGATTCTCATAACAGAGCAGTCAGTTCTGTGCTCTGCTTTTTTCATAAAGATGACACACTAATTTTCACTTCAAAGCCTGGCAGTTTGTAAGCTTGTCTTACAACATTAATTTTGGGAGCCATCTTCCAATGTCTTTCAGGGAGACATTAACAGTCAACTGTGTTTGGCTTGTGAAAATAGAGAAAATTCTTCTAAAACACAGAAAATAGAGAGAAAGAGAAATGACGCTTTAAGCAGTTAAAAATCAAATGCTTAATTCTGGTGCATTACATATCAATAAAAAGTAAAAGGAGAACTTGGTGGAAAACAGAAACAATGCCATGCAGTTAAAAACTTTTTGTTTTGTTTTTAACAAATACTATTAGTGTGGAGTTGGCACATAGAAAGTGGGATTGTTACACACACACACACACACACACACACACACACACACGGGATGTCTACTGTTTCTTTGCAGAATTGAAAGCAACCTAAACTTTTATAGGCTATTTTTAACACATTCTATTTAAAGTTTTGGCAGAATTACAAACTTCATTACTGTATGTCATTTTCTAAATAGAAATGTAAACTCATTTTAAAAAAGAGTAAGGAACACAATCTTATCATATAAAAGTTCCTTTGCTCCTGTTCTCTGGGAACCTTTTCTTCTTCGTGATGTATCTTAAGCATGTTTCTCCCCAGCTGAAACTGGTACTGGGCTTCTGCATGGGCCAAGAAGAAAATCACTAGGTTTCCAAATTGCACCCACCTCTAACTTATGTTCTTTTTCTCTCACACCTTTTCATAATCTTTGGGTCCAAAGAGTCCTCTCCTTCCTTTTCAGTAATTTTGGCCCCTTGTATGTGTCATGACTTGACCCCTGGTTTTTATGGACTGTGCCGTGTAAAACCCAAACAAGCCTATGAAGTAGGTAAGGGTAAGAAATAGACTAAAAATGTGAAGTATGCAGCCCCACATTTATATGTGTTGGAAGCAGGATTTAACTTTACAAGTTGCGGACTACAAGGGTTGTACTCTATCTATTGTGGGTTACTACCTCTCAAACTGATAATCCAGGAACATGGAATTAGGGGTCCAAGTATGTTAATTCTAGTTTCAGCTCCATTGCTACCTTTGGTCATGGTAAAATTAACATTGTGAGCTTCGGGATACTTAGTTAAAAAACATACCCAATGATGTTTAAGTTCTCCTCCATTTCTTGCTATTGTCATCATTACTACAATTTATGGAGTAGTATTTACTTATATTAGCTAAAATTGAGGCTATATGCACACTAATTTGCAAACATGTTATTTACTCCTTGTAGCATTACTTTGAGAAATTATTGATTTTAGAAATGATGAATCTGGCAGTATGTTACTTATCAAAGTGGTATAACTTTGAGAATTAGAACCAGAATTCAAACTGAGGCCTGACTGCTTGAGTATCCAGACTCTTATTCATAGTTCCCCCCCGTCCTGTTCTCAGATTCCTTCAGACACAAGGGTTCAGAAAACAAAAAAGGGTTGGATATCCTGGAAGGCCCATAGTGGGATAGAAATTGAATAGTACCTCAATGACAAGTTGTCTCATCAGCAAGGGGGAAAAGCAAGAGGAAACCAATTTGAAAAATGCCTTATTCTCAAAAACAAACCTAACACGTGTAAGTACAAATATAAAGCGCATGCAGAATGGAGAAGAAAAGAATAAACAAACTTCTTTTAAAAAGACTTAATATAAAATCCCAATCTTACTTTTTTTTGGTCTTCCGCTTTTCAGCACACTTGTAACAAAAATGTCTCTGTATCCTTCCCCACACCTAAGATTGTATGTACATCAGAAATTATAGCAGAAGTCTGTGCAATATTTACAGAACCAAGAGGTAACACTGAAATATACAGAGGAAAAAAATATACAACTAAAGAGAATGCTGAACAGGAAGCAATCTTGAGATTCCCATAGTCCAATCTTGCTCAGAGAATGTTATCTTCATGATCTGCAAGGTTTCATCAGAAAGAGAAAACTAAAAATAGAAAGTGTGGGTTAAGTGAGTGGGATATATAGCTTTAAAAAAAAGGAAGAAAACTACTCACAGCTTAAAGGTTTAGAAAACTCTCTGCCACAAGATCTGAAAGAATAAATTACATCAAGAGCTGTTTTAGTGTTTTCCTTATTTTGGGGGAGTGCAGGGTGGATTGATTTGGAGTGACCTATGTTTAAAAGCCTTGGTATTCTTGAAAACAGAGCAGTTCTATTGCACAACCCTTCCCCTCCTTCCTCTCCCCCTCCCCCTCCTGCTCCCCACAGCACAAAGCAGCAACTTTTATACCATCTGACTTCTCAACTCCTGTCTTATTTTCTCAACACAACAGGACAGCCATCTATCGTGTTCTTGCTCCATATGACCTTCCTGCCGTTCCCATATTTCCTGTTTTTCTGACTTCTTTCTTCTCTACTCACAGAGGTTTAAGTACATGGAGGTAGGGCTGGGGAAATGGACGTTAAGGTTGAGAGAGAAGCTGTGAAATCATGCAGCCATTCACTATGAATTTTGAGTTCATGCCTATAACATGATCTGCTAATAACAGGCTACTGTGTCTCCATAGCACACATTGCATTGTTTGTTTAAACAACCTCCCTACACCCCTCCCTGCCAAAAAAAAAAAAAAACCCAAAAAACAAAAAAACAAAAAAAACTACCAATGACAAAATAAGACATTTTGCCCAATTCAAATTGAAGCAATGCCCCAGTGCATTGTGAAAAGCCAGCTGTTGAATTCGAAGAATACTGACTAGCAGATAAAAAGAAAAGGAGTGAGGAGGAGATTACAGGCAGGCTTCAATGTCCTCTCAACACCTCAGGTGAAGGACTATACAGAGGAATTCTGACAGGGTCAACTTGTACCATTAATCTGGCCCCTTGTATTAAGTACTGATTCCATTCATGAAGTTGCAGTAGGCAATATTCTAGAAAGTTCTCTGAACAGGTTACCTTATCATCATCTCACTTGGTTAATGACTTTGCAACATATTTCAAGAAGGCAATAGAATATTTTGTGAATTGCACTCTAGTATTTTCATGAAAAAATCAATTCTATCAGCGTCTGCATCCTTTTTTAAAAATTTTTCTGTTACATTTAAGGGAGTGCCAATCCTTCAAAGATTAACCCCCTTTTATGCCCTATATCTAAGTATCATAGGTATCCTTGCTCCTTGAGAGATACAATTGTTTTAGAGGAGATATTTCCTTTATCCCATGTTTCTCTGTACCAGATCATTCTTAGAAAGCATTCAAGCCCCTGATATCTAGTCTTGTATCCAGGAACCATATGTGATTATAGAGCACTTGAAATGTAGCTACTATATATTGAAATGTATGGAAGTGTAAAATACACAGCAGATTTCAAAGACTTTTTACCAAATACAAAAAAGTAAAGTGTTAATAATTGTTTTACATCTTTTACATTTTAAAATGATAATTTTACTACGGTGAATTAGTAAAATATAGTATTAAGTTAATTTCACCAGTTTCTTTTACTTCTTAATATGCCTACTACAGTGTTTAAAATTGTGCATGTGCCTTTTGCTCTTCTTTTTTACTTTTTGGTCATGTTCTTGTTTTGGTTTTTTTTGCTTTTGGTGCAGCATATCCTCCAATAGTTTCCTACAAGAACTCTCATTAGAAATTTCCTGAGTCCTTTCATGTCCAGCCACATGTGTACATGACAGGTTTTGTCTTAGTTTCTATTTCCCTCACTATTTAAAGAAAAGTTCTCCAAAAGATAGCTTCAGCATCCTTGCCTTCAAAAGTAGTCTATGTGCTAAGGACTTCCAAAGTTAAATCTTTAGGACATAACGTATCAAAAATTTGAGACTATTGTATCATGCTTCTAATTGGACATATTTACTTGAAAGATATTTCATGGACATCTTAAATATAACTATAATCCTTGATATACACACATAAGCCCACTTACATAAACACAGACTTGTTTGCCATGCAAACTTACAGCAAACCATACCATGCAATACCTTGTTTCTCAAGTCAGAAACCTAAGAGACTTCCTTGATGCCTTTCTTCAGGACAATCTGTATGCAAGTCCTATTTTTCTGCCTCAAAATGTTTTCCTAACCTGACCATTCATTTCCATTTCTAGTGGAATCACTTTTGTCCAAGCCTCCACAATTGCATTCCAGGACGATTTCTTAACTGGACTTCAGGGTTTTACTCTTGTTCTCTACCAACCCATTCCCTACAACCAGAAGAGAAAGGAGGCCATTTCAAACATAAAATGTTGAAAATCTTTAACCTCACTCAAAATTAAGTACAGACTCATGAACATGACTTATATGATTTCTCCTGTTACGATATCATCCAGCCTCTCCAATCTTTTCTCATACCACTTTCCACCTTGCACACACTGCTTTAGCTCCTCCTAGAAATCAGTCATTCCTTGGTCTCCTCTCAAAATTACCAAATTCTTTCCTGCCTCTGGGTTTTTACCATGCCATTCTCTAGAATCTTCCCTATCTTTTGCATGACTCCTTTCCAACACTGAGGCTTCGCTTGGATACCTCTCTTTGTTGACCACCCAGTCTAAAAATAGCCCCTGTTACTGCAACATTATTTCTTTATTTTCTACCACAGAGCTCTGTTTTTCCTTTATAGCAGTTTTCCAAAATTATTTTATAGAAGTTATTTGTCTATTATATGACTCCTTATGTGCATAATATTAACTCTAAAATGGCAAAGACCATGACTGTCTTACAGACTGCTATCTCCACGTGCAATGTCTGACATATGAAAGATACTCAATAAATATAGACTGAATAAATAAATGAATGGCTGTTTGCTCCTAGGAGATTATTTCATCACATAAATTCAAGTTTTATAATTATTGGCTCAATATGTCAGATGTCAACATATTTTAAAGCTTCTCTTGAATAGTAGGAAAGATGGAGGAGGATATAAGTTTGCATTTATCATTAGTATATTCAAAGAAGTAGAGAAAATTGGGGCAGAGGCATGAGTATATAAGTCTAGAACTTCAAGAGTCATGTTTTTTTTTTTTTAATTATGGAAACAGTTTTTTTTTCAATAATGGAACCACAAATTCACCATCAATGGCAATTATCATTTAATCCTCAGGCCATGACATGACAGATATGGAGGAGAATAATGGTATCCCACTGTAACCTGTCCCTGTATCACTATGGACACCACTCATACTATGATTATCAGTCCTTTATTTCTGCATTCCTTCTTGTTCAACCATTAAAAGAATGCAAAGAAACAATGGAAGTTGAATGAAAGAGGACTTTCAATTAGAGAATTGAATGCTTGTTATTCCAGTAGTCTTTAGAGATTCAAATTTGAGAAATGAATAATCCAACTTGAAGAATTTGGCTAGATAAGAGAAAAGGAGAAGAAAAATGAGTCTTTGGTGGCATATGAAAGCTGTATGTCATAGCTTCAACTTATATCAAAGACAAGAAAGTGATTAATCAAGAGTAAGTTATAGAAATAAAATGGATGTGTGCTCAACTTATATAAATGTCAGTTTTACTTGATGGCACTGTCCATTAAGAAGCAGAAATTTGGAATTTGAAATACTATATTATAAATTCTGTATAATAGCTCCATTTTTATATAAAAATTTCAACCAGTCAGTTTTATTCAGAAGTTGAACTTTTCTGTAGCTAATTTAAAGGAATCGCTGATCTCAATGAATTGCTAAAGCATTAGTACAGCTATTGTTAAAATGGGCAAAATGTCTTCAAACTACAGAACTTGCTGTTTGAGCCTAATTCTAAGCTCTTTTAAAAATGTTCTTTCTTCCTTGTAAGTTGAAACTTGAATGGAGGTGGGAGGAGAAAGACATGCCAGGAATTAAGATTCTGATTTTGCAAATTCCTTTAAGAATTGTGATTTGGTTCTTCAGAAAATCAGCACAAACGAGGTAATTTCTTTAAAATAAAAGTTATATGGTTGCAATTTGCATTCCATTAATCTGGTCTTTGAAAGTTTCCTTTCTCCCCTCTTTCCAAACTGTCATATCACACTATCATGTTAGAAAAATGTTATTTCTTGCTAAGTATTGCAGAACTTTAGAAATAAAAGGGAAATTAGAGCTACTCTAGTCAAACACCCTCATTTTCCAAATGTGAATCTAGAGGCCAGAGAGTTTACGTGGGCAGCAAGGATCTCACTCACACAATGGCAGAGCCAGTTCTAATCAGGGATTATACCTGGAAGTGACCTCTTGGGTCATAAAGGCAACAGTAATGAGTTCAGTGGGAAGGATGTGAGACAATTAGGTAGTGATGGAGCTGACACAAGGTACATGCCCATATCTGAGTTGACCAGTGACTACATATATTTCATGCATTAGAAGTTGAGTTCTCAACTTTAAGACCTGTGGTGGTGATATACTCAATTCACCGTCCATTTTAGTTCCTTTGGTATTTATGCTGAAAAACAATTAGAAGAGGTTCTTCATAAAACCATTGTCAAATTGTTTATTTCTATTTCTTTTTATGCCAACTCACTTTGGCTCAATGAAAATATAGACCTTTATCCTGGACTAAAATAAGCAGCTTAATGACATTAGTGAAAAAACATTTTAATCTGGTCTGGGAACTTATTTTTTTAGCAAGTTTTTTTTTCCTTCTTATTATATATGTCATTATTATATAAAGGCAAATGTAATTGAACTTGAGTTAGTTCTGTATGTTACTCAACAGAATATTTCTGTAATAATGTTTTTCAAAATATTCCCAAATCCAAAGTGTTTCCCCTTGCTCCTCCAAGTCTTCCCTGCTTATCATTTCAGACTATCCACAATTTGGCGCCTGCTAAGAAAACTATTTAGAGTATACCCCATTAACTGGTCTCTCCTTCAGTCTGATCAATCTCTGTATTGCACCACCTCTCCCCATAGGTTTATTATCAATCCTGAGCCATACTTCACACCATTCCACCAATTTAGAAAGCTATGTTGGCTATCACCTCAAAGCCTGCTCTTCAGAAGGCTCATCTCATCACCTTCTTTGTTAAATTTGCACTGCTCAGTGGGTGACCACATCCCCATACTGAAGGTCTTCACATCCCTAGAAGGTCTTCACATCCATCTGTAGCACTCCTATGATTTTTTGTGTGAAGACAGGAAACATGCCTTCTACTCTGGGTGTATTTCTGTATTGCCTAGTCTATTTTTAGGCACTTGGTCAAAATTTAATACAGAAAACTGATCAATTTTTAAAATAAAAAAAGAAAAAACCTTAGGACTCAAAAAGATTCTGAATAGACACACGGAAATCTCATTCTGTGTATAGCCTGGAAGGCAGTGAAGACTTGGGGGGCAGGGTGAACGGCTCAAGCTGATGCTATTGACTGCACACTTGGGATTGGGCTCGTCTTCTGTGTACCAGGCCAACACTTATTTCACTATTTACCATCACTCACAATACCCAGAGATCATTAAGAACAGAAAAAAGAGTAACGTGCCTTGAAAAGTTGACACACATTCTTGTCTGGATGCAAGACACCCAGGCTAGGCATCCAGAATGTCAGCTCTTAGCTCGTTCAAAACAATACCACCTGAAATAAAGCAACAGGCGGCGAGAAAAGCTGTCAAGTCCCAATTTGCAGTTTCTAGTAAAGATCACAGCAAAAAATAGACTCCAGATTCAACTTGTCTTTATTTCAACTTCTCAAGGGCTCGGCACTAGCTAACTGCTGGAATTCTACACAAGCACGTTGACCAGCTTTATGCTTCCTTCTCCTCCTTCCTGGTTACCCAATTAGTTCCTTGTTAACCACACACCTGCAGTGTCTTTCCCCTCAGGCTCTGCTCCTCTCTGTGTAGCTTGTAACCCCTTCTGTACACATTGTTTAAAACACCATTAAGGTGCCCCCATGGATGCCTGACAGAATCATTGGTGCCCCCTTGGTTGCCAAAGTAATTAGCTTACAGGGACATCTCATCTAATATAACCGCAAAATCAGGAATAGATCAAACTCCCCTGCCTGTGAAAGCTGCTGGGGCACTGGGAATGCAAACGCTATTCGTCCAGGTAATCAGGTAGCACAGCAACACAGACGATGTCAGAAGCAAGATAGCCAGAGATTTCAGTCAAAGGAGACTTAGGAAAACCATTGTCTTATCAAACCTTTCTGAGCTCCAGGAAGAAAATCACCTGGGAAGGCAAAAGGAGAATGATGAGTCAAGGGAAAATATCTTGGTGTTGTGCCGAAGACTTTTGCACGGCTGTTCATACCTCAGTGAACTCCCACGCTTGGAAAGGACGTATGCTTTTAAATGAGAAAGGTGCAAGACTGTGCTCCGAGGAAGTGAAGGGAGCTAGTTGTAGGGACGAAAGCCACTTGTAGGAATGCCAGTAGGTCATCAAACCGTTTGTCTGCTCACAGGCAGATCCTGACTTACAAATCAGAATTAATTAGGATTAGCCCTATTTTTTCAGATCTTCCAAAAAATCGAATGACATTAGGTAACTGTTAAAATGCAAACCACAAGCCCAAAATGGTGTCACTGAGGCCAAGTCCCCAAACCAGGGCTTAATACCTAATCTAATCGTGGGTTCCAACTCCCCCCAAAATGCAGTCTTAACCAGTCAGTCAGGAATTTTCCTGTTCAGTGCCAAAGGATCTGCCACAGGGGCCCTCTCCATCCCCCTAATGGAAGATGAGGAAATCTGTGGACTCCCTGCTCTTTCACCTAAGATCAAGCACCCTTGCCTGGAATAATCTTTTTCTTTTGCTAATAAGTTTCTTGTCCCACCTCTCTTCCTATAAAAACGTACTGTTTTGTATAACTCAGGACTCTGCCCTCATGTAGGACTCTGCCCTCATGAATTCTTTTGTGAAGGCAATTAGATCTTCAAATTCACATGGTTGAATTTTGTTTCTTAGCAAAACCTTTCTTAGTGACACTTCTATGTTCTGAAAATCTTTACTTCCAAGAAGAACGTCTCTTTCCATCTTCATTATTAAAGAAGAAAAACAGATTCAAACTCTAAAGGACAAAATAATCAGACTTAAAAAAATTGCAACCTACTGAAGACCAAAAAATTATAACAATAAACCTGGTTATTTTAAATAAGAAAAGCGTGCAAATATAATTTCAGAGCCCTGCAGCAATTATAATCAGGGGGGAATGGAAAAGAGAAGTGCTAGAAAGCAAGCGCAGAAATCTCACCAGCTCTCAAAAAGGAGAAAAAGGTGGATTGTGAAAATTACAGCTCAAGGGCTTGGCATCGATAACTAATAAAACTGTCGAATTAATTATTAAATAACTGATTTGCTCATATTCAAAAACCGAAAAGTGGTAAGTGCAATGTATTTTCACCAAAAAAAATAACTCATGCTAAAGTAATCTTATTTCTTTTTTTTTTTCTTTTTTGGATCCTGTTGCCAGACTGGAAAATCAGAAGTTTCAATAACAGTATTGCTACATCTCAACGAAATTTTTCTCTTTTTAAGAAGATGGTTGGGAGGGAGGGAATGATATGATTTCACTTATATGTGGAATTTAAGAAACAAAACAAATGGGCAAAGGGGAAAAAAGAAAGAGGCAAACCAAAAAAAAAAAAAAAAAAAAAGACTCTTAACTATAGAGAACACACTGATGGTTATCAGAGGGGAGGTGGACAGGATGGGTGAAACAGGTGATGGGGATTAAGGAATGCACTTGTTGTGATAAGCATCGGAGAGGAATGGAAGTGTTGAATCACTATGCCTTACACCAGAAACTAGTATTACACAGTATGTTAACTAACTGAAATTTAAATAAAGACATTAAAAATAAAAGAAGATGGGGGAAATGAACATGTATTGAACATTTAAATGAAGTCAATGTTGGTTGAACCCGGCTTCTTAAAGGATGAATGCCAATCCAGACAGAAGTCTTAGAGCTGTGTTGTTTTTTTCTTCACATACATGTCAAGTGCCTGATGTGTCCTAAAATTTGAAGAAACAGCAGTGAGCAAGGTTGAGATTGGCAAAGACAAACTCTCCGTTGCCTTCAAGGAGATTATGTAAGTTTGACTTAATTCAGTAAAAAGTGGGTGGAAAAATAGAAGGTTATTATTAAATCCGTAGACTTTACAAAGTCAGACGTATAACTAAATCATCATATCAGAGACTTCAAATTTAAAAGGTAGGCTAGAATGAGGCATCACACCTGAGAGCAAAATAGTTAATAGGGATAAATGTAAATTTGAAATCTATTTAAAACTGAATACAGCAGATTTCTCTTGAGGTCTTGAAGTTTTGGGTGACTCCAAGATTAGAGGAGGTTAGAATGTGATTTTTTTTAGCTTTCAAATTAGCCAATAAAATCCTAAACTGTATAAATAACGGTAAAGTTCAGTGTCCAAAACAAGGGAAAATGAACTACATTGTTTAGATCAATTTGGAAGTTTTCATTTTGTTTGGAGCACCACAGTTTAAAAAAAAAAACATAACAAGTTAGAAAAATTTAGGGGAGGTAAAGTATGGTAGTAAAGTGTTTGAAAATCCTGTTGTATGAGACCGTAGAAATCTCGAACATTTAAGTAAGAAAATGAAAAAGAGTAGAACATGTGCACTAAGAGAGTAATGTATTTTTTTTTAATACATCCTTAGGACAAAACTAGAATTTGGTGATAGAAATTACAAAGACACAAATGGTACTAATAAGAATATATATATATATATATATAGTATTTACCAACCACATAAGAGAAGGCTGATGTATAATATGGTGGATACCCATGAGGGACCATAAGGCAAGCTGAGGGCAAAGCACAAACTAGCATATCCTTCCCCCCCCCACCCCAGGTGGGATATGTGTGACATTCCTCAGGTACTCCTGGCTGCCCAAGAACAAAGGAAAGGGAAAAACAAATGATTAACTGATAGAGATCACAGTCATGCAACATAGGAGTCTCCATCAGTTTACAAATATCTTAGTAAATTATAAGAAAAAGGCAATTTTATCAAAAGCCTAATCTCCAGAAACCTATAGACCCAGTTTCCTGGAGCCCCTAATATCACTCTCCCCTCCATAGTGATGTGGGGAACAAAGGCAAGAAGGAAATAGCAGGTAAAATTAAATTTTTCTATAACCTGAAGCCCATTGACATTTCTCCGGGAACTCCCTACTGTCCTAATGTCAATGTCTTACTAGAGGGAAAACAACCTTACCTTGACAATAGCAAGCCCTCAGTTATTTTAGGAGTTCTCTTTAGCATATCAAAGTCCCTCTGGAGGCCTTTTGTCTTTATCTCCCCCAATTCCATAGTTATAACCAGTCACTCTTCACAACCACAGCTGAGATCTTTCTGCCCAGAGGTTCAGTCTCTGTGCTTTAATAAAATCACCTGTTTGTACCAAAAACATTTTCAAGAATTCTTTCTGGGCTGTCAGCTCCAAACTCCATGAACCGGCACCAACACCCGAAACCTCGTCAGACTAAAAATGACCAAATACACTCTGAATGGCAAGCTGTAAGGAATATTTTAGAAAGGACTTCTCAATTAGAAAGGATTTTGGTGTAAATTATATCTAAGATCCTTTCTCATTTTCTAAATCTAAATCTATGAGACTATGTAATAGAAGTATTTTGTTCTGTATATTTCACTTCAGATGAATGTTTCCTCCTGAATTACTATTCTATAACCACAAGAGATGAGCAGTTATTAAGTAGGAATGGTTTCTCCAATTTCTCTTGCCTTGATCTATGGATGTTATCATCTTAGAGTTTAAATCCAATAACAAGCGAGCCTAGCATCTCAATCAAGCTATATTTTACCTCATTTATTGTACTTTGCTCAAGCAAAATATTAACTTATTTCTCCTATTATGAATCTTGAACCTGCTTTTGTCTCTATTTTTTTTCTAAAAACAAAATCATCTCATTCCAGCTACATTTTAGGTTTTTAGTCAAATAACCTTGTAGTCTCTTTTAATCTTTAATTTACATTATTCTCAGAATCATTCCAAAGATGCCATGGTTTACCATAGAGTACTGTAGTTCCAGGGATGTCATGACACTAATTCTCAGCTTTCCTAGTGTCTAAATCCCAGAGATTCGGTGGGATTTCTCCAGACCTTGGCTTCCATTCTCTTGCTGCAGAATAGCAGAGGCTGTATCCTAACTGTGTTGGGTAGAGGGATCCTTCTAGCCTTTCTCTACCCTCGCCTTTAAAAGTACTTGGTATCTTCAAACCCTGAGTTTCTCCAGTCTCTTGGAGTCCAAATATGCTTGATTTTTCCTAAATTAATCCCTCAGTAGTACTGCAGGTTTGTTCCTCCCCCACCATCCCGTTCTACTTAGTCAATCACCACTTGTCCATCTGTTTCTCATTTTCCAACATTTTGTTGACATCATTTGTCTGGAGTCATTTCTTATCTTGTTCTGGTTGTCCTCATGGATTTACCTTTATTTTACTGTGATGTGATTTAGAAAGAGGCAGATGTAAACATTTGATCTAACAGCTTAAATTAGAAGTCTCATCTTTGTTTTTGCATTTTGAATGCTTTTAAATTATTGCTGCTGTTGTTAGTTCAACCACATATTGCCTCTTATTATTTAAAAAATATTAATGTTAAAACCAAGGATATGATGGACAAACAAATTCAATTTCTAATAGCATATGTGTCCGTTCACAGGAAATTATAATAGTTTGGGTTTTTTTTCTATTTTTAAATATCTTCTAGATATTACAGCTGTACTATTTTCATAATAACAAAATTTAATTAAAGTAACCAAAATAATTATTATTTCATATTTTTCTTTATTGTGCATTTTATAATGTGAAGAAAGTACTTAGCCCAACAAAATTGCCCTAGAGTTCATATTAAAAAAATTTACAGTACACATTTAAATTCAAAGTATTAAGAAGAATGGGTTATAAAATAAAACAACATGAGTATTATGAAATGAAAATTTGTCAGGAATAAGGTGCTTAAACAATATATGTTAGAGTGATTTGAATTTAGGACTTGGGTGTTGTGAAGGTCATAGAGATGTGACATTAAAGCTGGGCAATCTGCACTCAAATGATTTGGATTTTGAAAAATTAATATTCACATTTTAACTTCCAGATTTTGGTGGAAGGGTCTCCCTTGAGGAGTTATGGGCACTGAGCTCCACAAGTGTGTTCTCCATAGTAATCCCTGGATTTGTTGTAGGTGGGGGCTGAAGGCAGTTGGACCCCAGGGGAGGATTATTGTTAGCATTGTTATTTAAAAACAGTAAACAAATAACGAGGAATTCACTATAGAGAATGTACTGCCTTGAGCTTTGAGATAGGAGGATTCAAATAGATTTTCAAAATTATACTGCTGGTTTTGCTAACAGAAAGAATGTGGATTAAAAAGAAAATGATATGAACCTCTGAATGGTGTTCTCTAAAGCAGCTTTCCCCACCCACCACAACCACCGAAAGTGAGTAGCTCAATTCATAGGATAAATTATTGTGACATTTTTACCACTTTTTGCCAGTGCAAGTGCATTTCACCTTATCTGATTCCATATATTTTATTCCATTTTATCTCAGGACAGGTAGCTCAGATTTTCCTTAGTCTAGGTCATTAACCCACTAGGTATACATTTTTAGTATGTACTAGCAATAATTAATATATTTAAAATTGGAGATTGAATTTTTGCAACAAAATTTATCTTCTGCTATGTAGGTACAGTTATGTCTCAAACAGTCTTAAGCTTTCCTTTCTAACTTTCTCAGAGATGGCCTATGTTTCATTAAGCAGTTTTTAAAAGGATATTTGTTGATATTTTGCTGTCGTTGCCTATATATATATATATACATATATATATATATTTTTTTTTAAGAGAGAGAGAGAGAAAGAGAGAGAGAGAGAGAGAAAACAAGCACAAGCAAAGGAGAGGCAGAGAGAGGGGGAGAGAGAGGTTTGACCCAACGTAGGGCTCAACCCTATGACCCTGGGATCATGATCTGAGGCCAAAATCAATAGTGGGACACTTGCCCAACTGAGCCACTGAGGCGCCCCTTGCTGTTATAATACAAATTTATAATACAAATGTATAGTTATGTTACATTTGAGTCTATGAAAATAAACATTACCTATAATATTACTACTTTCAAAAATCTAGTGTTACTATATTGCTATAATCTTATTGGCTTTTATTTTCACAAGCAAACAACTTATTGCTGTTGCTTTATAAATTTGGGCTCATAATCTATGCACTTTTGTATCTTGCTTTTTAAAAATATATACTGCTTTATTTGTTTATTTTTAGAAAACTCCTTTCCATTATATCAGGAAAGAACATCTTCATTATCTTATGCTTGGACAGCACAATTTTTAATGGAAGCACCTAATTATTTATTGTACAGATGGCTCATATTTCATTTTTAAACTATCTTCCCATTTCTGAGCTTTGAATTGTTTCTGGTTATGCAATATATGTGTGGGTTTGTGTGTGTATGACTATATATATTGTAGGGGTGGAAAAAGAGTTTCCCCTCTACTCTTCTAGATTCTTGGTAGAGAACCCCCTGCACTATCATAAAAAAAATTAACAAGAGAAAACAAAACAGAAGTTTTAATAACACGTTTACTTCCTATATACATGGATACCCAGGAAAAACTGAGTAACTCCCTGAACTGGCCCAAGACATTACCTTAAATATCATCTTCAGCTGAAGACAAAAGAAGATACTGGGGGGTGGGGTAAGCCAGTCTGGGAGGTTATTAGACTAAACAGTAAACAAGGGTATGGTTGTTCTGCAGATTTAAGTCCCTGTCATCTCCATTGATAAATCTCTAGAAATTTAGTCATCCTCCTTTTCCTGGTACAAAGATGAAGACAGCCTTATAAATGGAGATTTCCTTTATAAATTAAGTGTCTCTTACAAAAGGGTAACTTCTACTTAGTTTCCAGAGCTTTTCCTATTTCTGTTGCTTCTATATTATATATATATGTATTTTTTTTTCTTTTTTTTATATATGTATATACATATGGAGAGAGAGACAGAGACACAGGGACAGAACCAGAGAAAGGCACAGAGAGATAAAGACCTCAGATAAGATATTGTGAACTAAACAAAGACTAACCAAATAAGTAAAGCAAAAGTTACTCGATGTTAAGACCTGACTGGAAGTAGTTGACATGAGGAAGCCATAGGTGAACTAACTAGAAGAGGGGCATCTTATGTGATTAGTTAGGAGCACATGTATTGGTTTTCTCTGGTTGGTCCTAAGTTGGAAGTAGAGAAGAAAATTAGAAAAGCTATCAATTATTAATCAAGTCTTGACTGACATTTTGGGCCAAGTACTTTAGAAATTATTGTTTGGATTTTTCCTAGAGATAGCAGTCTGACTTCCTGCAATTCTGACTAATGGCTGGCTTCCTGGTGGGTTACTGTAGATAAGGAGTTGGTTTCCTGGATAGGTTGCTGCAGATTGTGGATCAGAATTTTATTTTTATATCTGATCTGGCCATTGTTTGTTTGTATGTTCAGTCTCTCAGTATACACACTCCTTTAAAATACTTCAAATACACATGGATCATTTGCATAAGTTGATTACATCCTAGGTGACCATAAAAGTCTCAATAATTTCTAATTGATATTCTATAGACCTCATCAAGTAATCAATCTGCAGTAAATTAGAAATCAACATTAAAACAGTAAAGAAAAAAAAGGAGAGAAAAAATGAGGAGAAAAGGAGAAGCAGAAGGAGGCTGTTAGGAAAAGGAAAGAAAACTAGCATCCACACTAACAACCACAAAAACTTCACACCTGTGGAAAGTAATTAACACTCCTCAATAGGACAAAATCAAAATGGAAATTTCAATTATTTGGACAGAATAGAAGTGCCACTTATCAACATCCATGGAATCCAGAGAAAGTAGTACTTGGGGGGATCTTTATGCCTTTTCATGTACATATTAAACAAGGCTTCAATGAAAATCTGCATGTGACTTTTTTTTCAAACTTACTTAGATATTTTCAAATGCACAGGTATATTTCAAGAACAGCTTCCAGAAGAGTACAAAAAAAGTATTGAAGAGTGTTCATCCGGATTCACCATTTTTTAAAATTTTGCCACATTTACTTTATCACTCTCTTTATGTACATATATTTATTTCTTCTACACATTGCAAAGAAAGTTGCAAAAAGTATGCTATTGAATCCTAAATTCTTTAGAGTATGTTTTCTGCAAACAAGGAAGTAACTGTAGTACAGGTAATAGATTCAGGAATTTTAATAGTGATAAAAGAATATCATCTAATTTATAGTCCATTTTCAAATTTCACAAATGGTCCCAATAATACACTAACTTTATTTTTTGGATCCAATTCAAATTAGGCATTGAATTTAGTAACCATGGAATGATTCACAGTTTTTAACCTGAAAGTTTTGCAAATCTTTTATGTCTTTTATGAAATAGTCTGAAAAATACAGACTGGTTTGTAGACTGTCTCTTACTTGCATTTCCTTACCACTAGACTCAGGTTATTCATTCTAGGCAAGAATACAGTCCATCACTCAGAATGTTGGTTTATTCCATCATTAGTGGTATTAACTTGGATCATTTGCTAAGGTGTGTCTACCATGTTTACTGCACTTTAAAGTTACTGTTTTTCTTTCTGAATAAATGCTTTTCTAAGGAGATACTTTGAATCTATCTAAATATCCTGTTTTTCATGAAATGTTTGCATTTGTTGATAATTCTCATCTGAATCTAGGATAATTACAAAATGGTGATTTTTCTACCTCCACTGTCCCTTCTACATTGATTAGTGGGCATTTCCCCGTAAGGAAGTTTCCCTTTCACTGTATTTACTTATTTATGCATCGGTTTATGTGTTCCTTATTACTAAGGAATCACGGACTTTTACTTCATAGATACATGTTTTTGACAATGCGCTTTATGCATTCTTAGGGTAACCTTGCAAGCAGAGATTCTTGAAGTTAAGTGCGTGAAATTCAGCCAAGTTGTTTTCCAGAAAAGCAAGGTTTGGAACTCCTTTTTCTAGTATATTAAAATGCTTACCTCACCACTAGCTATATTTTCAAGTATTTAAGATTGATTACTGCAATGGGTAAAACATGGAAACTGATGTTTTATTTCACCATGTGTGTTCACTGATGATCTTGCAAGTTTATTTCATATTTATATTGGTATGCTCACTTATATCTTTTGTTTTTCTTTTGGACTATTGGTATTTTTCTTACTGATTTTTTTAAAGGATACATATTTGACATACATTTGTCCTTAAAATACCTTTTCTGCCAATCATATATGTGCTGCCAATATTTACAAGAGTTCCTGCAGCTCTGCCTTACCAGCTCAGGAAATTCCTCTAACGCTCTTTTCCAAAATTATCAGGAGGATGGCCAGTCTCCAACTCACCTGTCTGATACCCAGGTCCCTGGCATCCTATTCATTGTTTGCCACCTGATGTCTCAAGCAGACTGATGCATCTGTAGGACCGTCACCTGGCTGCTGATTTCTGTTTTACCCCTGGACCCTGTAACTCAAATTAGTTTCAACTGTATGTTTCATAGCCTGAGGATAAGTCTTGTTTTAAGCCCCATATTCCCTCCTGGTGCAATAGCCTTGGGTTCTGCTTGTGTTGGAGGGAAATTTTGACAAGTAGAAGATACCTTTGGAAGAATACAGATCATGGAGCCCTTTGCATTCAGCTAAATCTGTGAGTGATTCATTGAGATTAATGGTTGCATTGTGTGGCCCTGGGAGCCCCAAAGACCCTTTCAGGTGATCATCAAGAGCAAAACCATTTTTACATTAAAACTATCTTTCTTTTTCTTTTTTCACTCTCATTGTCTTATAAATGTACAGTGGAATTTTCCAGAGGCTACATGATTTCTGATATTGTGACAGACTGAAGGTAGAAACATATGAGAATCCAGCCATCTTCTATTCAATCAGCCACTAAATATTTTTGCAAAAATGTAAGACAATAATACACTTCTCAGTAGATTCGTTTTTTAATGTAGTAACTTTTCACTAAAATATGCTATTCACATTAGGATATACTTGATATTTTACTTTTTATGTAAATAAATTAATTTTTGAGTATAATTTAAGTATAATTTTTTTAAATATAAAAGCCACATAAACAAAATCAGCACTGTCATGTTTTAAAATAATAAAAAAAGAACCAATTATGTGAAAAAGCCATCACTGACTACATTGCACACATAAACTACTAATGATGGTTAGAACTCAATGTTGCATGGACTGACTCAAGCTTGCATGACCAGCCTCTACACAGTCCACTTTCTTTTACTCTGGAGGTGTTATTTACACTGGTTTTCTTTCAGATCCTCCAAGGAGTCAATTTCCTTCCAACCAGATGGATTTCACAGATGTTCCTTTGCCAGGAACACTGCCCCTCCTGTCTGACATGGCTGCCTCATCTCGTCTCTCAGGTCTCCTTTCCAGTAACTTCCTTAGAGATACCTTCCCAGATGACTGCTCATCCAAAATTTAATCACTCTCTCATTGTCCTTTTGAGCAGTTTGTCCTTTGCTATATTGGCCTTGTTAATTTAATAAACACACCAAAGAGCAAAAGGACTTGAACCAAATAAGTTCTTGGGCATGGCTAATGCTCACCAAGAGACAATCTGCTACCTTGCTCACTTTTCTCTCTCATTTCCCGTTGTCTTCCCAAACACTGAGGAACACTCATTTTCTTGTCAGTTCCAGGATAGGCTCAACATTTCACATTTTAAATAAATTTTTCTATAATATTAGTTATCTTCAATGGAAGAGTTTTAAGATTCTGCCCGAGTTGAATTGAACCCTCTGTACAAACTTCCCAAGTATATTTAAATATTTTTATACTAGGTTGTAAGCATCTAAAGACAGGTAGAAAAAAATAAAATTATACATCATATACTCTCTCTCTCTCTCTCTCTCTCTCACACACACACACACACACACACACACACACACACACTACACCTAGCCCACAAATATACACCTAGCCCACAAATATACATCATTAAATGATGATTTGTAAGTATTTATGTATAAATATCTGAATATTGTTATTGCCTGAACTGTTTTTGCCCCCTCACCGTCATCATTGAGCATTTGCCGATTGATAACTGAACCTAATGAAAATTTGGTAGAGAATGAACCTGGGATGTTACGGTAAGGAAAGAACTACCAGATGTGATACCATTCTTGCTGAATCTTGTAGATTTCTGGGATGGTGGAAGGTTTAAATGGAAAAAGAGTTGGCTTAGAAAATTGAAGAGATAGAGGAAATCCACTCAAGGAAAATTGTTTAAGGGCATGATTAAAGATGGAGAAATGTCCCTGACTTGTTTGTAGTTTGCTGAATTACTCAGGGTGGTCAAAATTGATTAGATTTTTTTATATTTCAAAGCAACATTGGGCAATCAGAAAAAGTAGATCACCATCACCAGGATAGGTCACACACAGACCCACTCTGAAGAAGAGAAGGTATATACATCTAGGAATGTCAATGCTTCATGCTACTTGAAGTCATGCTGGTCATGGAGAAAAAGGCCTTGACAAACACATTCCTATTAAGGTGTATTTACTTTTGGTGTTGGCTTTTCCTAGAGAAAAATTTATTTTAAGATATGGATTTGATAACAGAAATTACTGTTAGCCTGCAGTCACAGAGAAAGAAAGATACCTAAAGGCAAGTGGCCTGCCCTGTTCCCTTAAGACACAATGCTGGTACTTAGTTATTTTTCACCTTTTCCTTTCTATGATGTAAAACTCCAGCCAATTCTCATGCAAGCACACTACTTGTGAACTGAATATGATTCATGCATCTCTCTCAATGTTTTTTCTCAAAACTGCTTTCTCTATTTGACAGGCCTATCTGGGTAACACAGTGGTAGGAGAAAGTCAAAGTTTTTGAGCCCAGCAGAAGAAAGAATCCTGCCACACTCCCTTTCTACCTGGAGGTTTCTGAGCAGTCACGCTGATACTGTTTCCTCATCTGGGAATGAGAATTATAAGCACTGTTCTGAAAATCAAAGATAACATAAGTATGCATTATGGGCACACAATAAATGAGTTAGTTTGGTGCATATTATAGTTGTATAATAGATAAGTACAGTTATATGAATATGACTGATAGATATAGATCTTTATACATAGTATCTGATTCTTCCTCTGCATACAACATATTAGATATACATAGTACACATGCTGTTCCTGCTTTCTTTTCTATGTGTGCAAATCTAAGCTGTCTACCCAGTTACAACACTATCCAATCAGAAGGAAAGTGGCCATAAACAACTGGGGAGGACATATTTGTGCCTCCCAGCTGTTATCAGCCCAGTATTTATTTAAATTCAATGTCTAGGGGCGCCTGGGTGGCGCAGTCAGTTAAGCGTCCGACTTCAGCCAGGTCACGATCTCACGGTCCGTGAGTTCGAGCCCCGCGTCAGGCTCTGGGCTGATGGCTCCGAGCCTGGAGCCTGTTTCCGATTCTGTGTCTCCCTCTCTCTCTGCCCCTCCCCCGTTCATGCTCTGTCTCTGTCTGTCCCATAAATAAAAAAAATAATAATAAAATAAATAAATAAATTCAATGTCTATATTAAAAAACACTTCCTCTTTGATGTCTTTATTGATACCATCCACTGTTCATAATGTCTCCCACCCTGGATTCTCATAGTACCTTTTTATATGTCTATTTTATTTTGATAATGGAACATTTTTTAATTAATCTATTTCCCGTAGTACAATTCCCATACACCATCCTCCAAGTAGATTGTAATCATTTTGAGAACAGGGACTATGTCACATTTCTTTCATAACTGGTAATCTCATGGGCAATACCTATATATTAAAGATGCTTGAATATACTAGTTGAATTTTATTACAATGAATCTGTTAGGAATGGGGAAAGACACATACATTGCTCTCGAACCATTGTTGAGCCCTCTTTTCATTCCCAGCTATGCCATATCTGCACCCCACCAGTGACCCATCACTGCAAATACATTTGCCATTGGTCTGGTGATTGTGCCACTGTGCCAGAATAGAAAGAACTTTTTTTATTCACATGTTCAGTACAATAGGCTCTCCTATTCTGAAGTGGAATAAGTTTCCGAGTATGATTGCTTTTGAAGAGCAAAGTTTCTGTAAGAAGAAGCTGGAAAGAATTTGCTCTTGCTCTGACTGCATTTTTTAATCATCACTGTTTGCCCCTCCAGTGCGTCCGCCCATTTCCGAAGCCAGGATCATGATTTTGATGCACCATCATGGCTAAATACAGTATATCATTTCAGCAGGCTCTTCACATTGTGTTATTGTTAATGATGCTTTTTATTTACCAGAACCATAGGCAATATGATATTACTCTCATTCAGTGAGCCCGGCAGGAGACTTTTTAAAAGTGTAATGCATTTGCTCTAATGTCTCTGATCAGGTGGATCCGGCCTGGAAAAACTCCAAGTTGGATAATTACATTTTCGCTACCTATAATTTCCACCACCCCTTCGAGAGCTTGTAGCATTCTTCTCCTTTCATACTCCACACATGTGTGGTGTTTACTGAACTCTATTTTAAAAAGCAAAGAAAATCAGCCTCCAGTCTTAATCTCTGGGAGGTGAGGGAAGAACAACCAAAATTGGAGAGTTCAGAATGAACACTTCTAAATTTGTGATGTCAATGAAGTTTGTTTTTAGAATTCCTCATCCCTTCAAAATCCATGTCCTGTCTTACACCTCTCCCATGACCCATCTTCTCTCACTTTGGATAAGCAGTATTCTGTCAGTATCATGATTTTTTCAATAATGAGAGGAAGGGATCTAGTAAAATCATTCTTACAAAAGTATACATACTATGTTTGAGAACATGTCTGGAGACATTTGAACCTTTAAAAAGATAGCATAACATCTATATTAAAAACATAACATAGAGGGACAGATTTCCAAGGGCAGAATTTTAGAGCCCATATCCTATGAGAAAAAAGATATTCTCAAGTTGTGAGTACAGCATATGTACCTTAATTCCTTCCTGTGCCTACACACAAGAACTGCACAATTTACCTCTTTTTAAGATAAAAAGAAATACTAGAATCTACATTTTATTTTCTCTAATAGGTTACATTAGCATACAATGCTCTTTGCACATAAGGTATGACAGGGTCAAGAGGAATGTTTTAATTTTTTTAATATAAGAGGTCCCAGGATTAATCTTTTTTTTAAAAGTAAAATCACCTGAAGTTAAGTGAGGAAGGTGAATGACTAAGCTGCGTAATAATATCTGAGTATAAAAAAAGGTTATGACTTTCAGATCCGTGAAATAACAAGACAAAATTTCAATCCTGACTGGTAGAATAAGAAGGGTTGCCATGGCAGGGTATCAATCCATGTATCATAATTACATGAAGAGATATGTTTTAAAGGGAAATGTTTCCTCAAGTGAGTAATGCCCACTTCAGTGGTGTTTCCCATTGGTTCTTTAACGAACATACATGATATGCTCATTTCTTTCATACGTCTCCCTCCTGTCTGGAGACCTGGATGCTCAGTGTCCCTATGGTCCATGTCAGCCCATCCAAACACCTCTTTAAAAGCTCTACCTCAGAGTCACATGCAGTTTACTACCTAGGCAATTGCTCAACTGGGAATGAGAGCTGACATCACTGTAATGGAGAAGCCTGGCATGTATTTATGGAACATTAATTCAGTCTGTAGTATTATAGTTGTCAAAGTCAACTAATGCAGATTTTAATTTATATATTTTCCCTTTTTTCTTTCTGATATGCCTTGATTTTGTTGATTCTGTGCGGGTTTATGGGGGCGGGGGGATTTGCTGTGTATCCCACTAGGTCACCTTTCTTTGCTTTCCTAATGTTGCAGACAGGAAGGTGCCATTTTTACTTAGAATGATTTGAGGCAGGGCTGAGCAGAATGGTGGCTGTTCGGTTGTGCTGGACTCAGGGCAGGGTCAAGGTGACTCTGCAGGGAGTCGGCCACATACCAATTTACATCTGGAAGTGGTGGTGGTAGTGGACAGAAGGAATTTTGTCTCTGAAGGTCTAGAAGAAGGTAATAATTTAAATTTTGAAGTGTTGCATTTTAGATGTTGGCAGGACATAAATGGAAACATTCCAAATGAGCATAGTCAATGGGGAGTGATGCTATTTAAGGTAAGAAAAAGAGATGGAATTAGGAGTCTCGGCCTTTTCTTTTGAGTTCCTTTTAAATGCAATCAGTGGGCCCATGTTTAACTTTGGGGCTTATATTCAAAGTCACCAATTCTCTTGGTCTCCTTATTTGACAGCCCTGACTCATGGGTTTCCCTGGTCTTTGGCCCGTTTTGGCAGTGAATTTGGCTCAGATTCTCAGTCCAGCATCCTGTGCTTAGAGTAGAGGTTTGGGTTAGTGTGTCCTTTGAACACTATCATCTCACAACTTCTGGTATTTTCCCATTGGTTTTAGGACCACAAACACAGGTCATTAATGGTACAACTGAAATCATTGTTTTGTAGTGTCTTCCTGTTCCATGACTCTCTGAGTACCAGAGTCCTCCTGTATTCATTTCTGCTTTCTTTTCTAAAGCAATGGGTGACAAACTTCTAAAAGAGGCCAGATAAGAAATACTTTGTGCTTTGTGGGTTCATGGGCTACAGTTTTTTCTTTAATTTTGTCAGTCCTTTGCCTAGTATCTTTGGGGTTTTTCTTTTGGTTTGTTTGATTTACAACACTCAGAAAATGTAAAAGAAAAATAAAAAAAAGAAAAGAAAATCTTAGCTGGAGTCATTCAGAAAACTTACTGATCTCTGTACTAGAGACCAAAGAGAGGAACAAGAATGTATTCTCATTCTGCAAAAAAGTCAAAAATACTCAGGAGAGATGATGAATCATCACTCCTAAAAATTAAGGAGGTAAAATTGGTGATCTTGGAATAATTTTACCAGAACATTGCTTTTTGGAGGCAATCACTCTCTAACTGTTCTGTTTTGTAAGTGTGACTTTTATCTTCTACTTCAAATAGGGTCAGTATATCCCTGGCCTTTTACAAAGACTTAACTCATCCCAAGTGTCTGTTATTTTCTTTCAAATCAAGTAGAGTGTGTTTATAGTTCCCCTTTAGAGAATAAATCCATCTTGAGTTGACTTGGAATTGGACTGGACTTCATGAGTGAGTAACGTATGAGTAAGGCTGTGTACTTAAAAAGTTGTGTCATGAGATGACCTTTCAAAGTGCTTTTCCACCTCTTGAACTCCATTCTTCTCAAGTGACTATTTTGGATCCTGAAAGATTTTGTTTTGTCTTCGCAAATTCATATCAGTGGAAGGTATTAACACCATAACCCACGTATCTGTGGCTTGGCTTAGTCATATTAGTTGGCAAATATTTTAAACAAGATGTGCAGAAGATACAATGTAACAAAGTAAAAGAGAAGAGAGGGGGACAGGAATGCCAGAAAAAAGAGTGGGAAAAACTAACAAAAAATCTATTACTAAAAGTTTGCTTGATTGGGCTTCCTTCAAGAATCTTCATTGCTTAGTACAGGATTATTGACTACTAAGTACCATAAATCTATACTGATACCCAGGAAGGTCAAGCCCAGGAGGGGCCATGATGTTTAAGGGATACTTTTTTCTTTTTTTGCCTATACAGCTATTGAAATAGCTGGGTCAAAGATAATATGCAATCATTCTACTACCTGGGAAAAGGTGCTGTTTTCTGTGAAATTCAGAAAAAAAAAGAATGATCTGGTAAGAACAATTTTCCTTCCTAATTTATTGAATAAACAAACCTGCCACATAGATCCAACCAGCGGGGACAATTTTCTTGGCTTGATGAAACATATCCACACAGAAAAAAACTATAAATTCATATTACTGAATCTCAAAGGGCATGATGAAATAATGGTGGTCATGTGTGACTCGAGGGATTCTTATTCTTGCAATATGGGATAGGTAATTTGACAAAAGTTCATTTGAGACTTGTGATACTGTATATTCAGGGTCTCTTTCAGGACTTTGAGTTGTAATCATTTAAAAAAATTCAACCCATGCTTCATGCAGTCCCTTAGCCCTCTGGTATTCCTTTGGTGCCTAGCACAGGGATTGTCTGTGCTAGGGGATCCAAAGGAGATATGTTGACCAAGTGATTAAATTTTATCCCCAAAGTACCCTTGAGCCTCATAAATCTTTTCCATCTCAAATTTGTCACTCTGAATACATGAGAAAGGGAAAGGACCATGCACCCCTCTGTGCCTTGCCTTAGTCACTCACTGTCCTTGCATCAAGTTACCAAGATTTATTTCTTTTAATCAGCCTTGATCTAACACTCCCTCTAACCAGTTAACCTTTTGGGTTGTTTTCCCCTTATTTCTGAAAATTCGTCTTCAGCTGTCTTCTTGTAAGGTGTTCAGGAAGAGCCAAGGCAATACAATAGGATAGTCCGGTAAATAGACCAAAAAAAGTGGTAACTTCATTAGTATAAATATGAGGAATACTATCTATCCTTCCCCTCCCACACTCTGACCACACACACACACACACACACACACACACACACACACACACAGTCTTCTTCATGGTCATCCATTATGAAATTCTGACCAATAGATAGATATTCATGCATTTGGAATGCTCACCTCCTGGCTCTGATCAAGTGATTAGTACCTTAAGAATGCCTTGCCAAAACAGGTGGATGTTGAGGGCAGAGTTGCTGGAGGAATTTCCCAGGGTATAGGAAAGAGGACAGGAAGTAGGGGTATGGAATATAGGAGAACATTCCTTTTGTTGGTGATCCCTAGTGTCTTATGACAATACATTTTATTTTATTTTATTTTATTTATTTATTTTTTTAAAGTTTATTTATTTTTGAGACAGAGAGAGACAGAGCATGAACGGGGAAGGAGCAGAGAGAGAGGGAGACACAGAATCAGAAGCAGGCTCCAGGCTCTGGGCCATCAGCCCAGGGCCCGACGCGGGGCTCGAACTCACAGACCGCGAGATCGTGACCTGAGCTGAAGTCGGACACTTAACCGACTGAGCCACCCAGGCGCCCCATAATACATTTTAAAATATTAATCATTTAAAGTGTGTTCTCGTATTTATTTATCACAAATGACATTAAATTTTACATGCTAATATGTTTAAATTTCTTTAATTAATAAAAAAAGCAGTGTGAAGGCCCTAGAAGCAAACTTTCTGATTCCACAACTGTTTTTTGTGGGTGTTTTAAATTTACTTCTGAGAGAGAGAGAGAGAGAGAGAGAATGTAAATGCGTAAGGGACAGAGATGGAGGGGGACAGAGATCCAAAACAGGCTCCATGCCGACAGCGGAGAGCCTGTTGTGGGGCCTGAACTCACAAACCATGAGATCATGACCTCAGCCAAAGTCAGATGCTGAACTGACGGAGCCACCCAGGACCCCCTCCGCAACTGTTTCAAGGAAACAGTACAATATGTATTTTTTAGAGATCTAATAAAATGGCATTTCTCTGAGTTTGCTCATTTTGGTCATTTTGCTTCATCATTTAAAGCTAACCATTTTAGGTGTCTTTGCTGTGGGTCTAAATTTACCTAATTTTCCAGACATTCAAATTCTTGTCTATGTTGACAACCTCTTCACTCCAAGACATTCCAGGCTAGTTTTCCCATGTTTTAAGGGCATGTGTCTTCTTGGGAATCCTGAGCCCTTAGGGAATAGAAGAATGACAGGCAAACCAGGGAGATTTTCTTTCTTAACAACAGCTGAACTTCAAGAAGATGCTCATCAAATAATTGTGAGGTTTCAAAACATTCAAAAGTCATCGTCTTCTGTGATGTGTAGAATAATTAAATGCAACACCAGCATGACACCAGTGGTAGATCATTTCCAGCCGTAAAATGCCATTGTCTCGCATTAACTTGAGGGTTGGTGGGGGTTTTGTCTCCATTTCACCAGACAGAGTACAAAACATTGTGACATGCTTAATATTTCTTCCGCCAAGATGTCCACTCCGATTCCTCACCCTTTACAGAGTTGTTGATTTCATTCTGCATTTAGCTGCCAAAAAAGCGATTGCGTGTGCAGCACCAGTAACAAAGTGAAAATGAATTATGCATCAGAAGAAACTGCATTTGAGTCAAAAAACTTAGACTTCAGCATCTTCAAATTACAATATGATTTAAGAAGGAATACATTTAAGGAGATAGCAATGGACTGAGGTGAAGGGGTCAGCGTTGGCCCGGTTTAATATAATTTAGCTTTCAATTATTTATTTTTTAAAGAGCTACTAAGCACACTGAATCTCTTTAATGGCAATGTCAAAAGTATGGAGACTGGAGAAAAGCCATGAATAATAGTGACAGATTGTTATGCATGGTAATGTTATAGGGCCTGCTGCAAACCGAAGCATTCACCAGAGCAGGGAGAGCAAACAAGGAGCTGCCGGCGATGAAACGGAGGGACATGGCTCCCTTCCCTGAGCAGTGAAGGCGGCTGACCTCCATTTCCTCTGAGATCGAACTGGCTTTGTCAAAAAGGTCCTTAAGCCAACTGTCCCTGAGAATTCTGCACTCCTCTCTTCACAACTGAAACATAATTGTTTGTTTAAATTGTCCACCCTTAATTTCATTGACGGTAAAATCTGGAAAATATCTTCACGCATTCTCTGAGCACCCGTATAGTGACAAGAACTGTGAGAAGTGCCCCAGAAGACAGGAGGTGACAATGTGCCCTTCCTTCAGGACATGGGTCATCAAGTGACTAAATTTGAATAGGGAAATGTAGGAGCCAAAATATACTATATATACATGTGTTAAAGAATCTGATATAAATGGAAAGTGTTTATTAATACAGAGAAGAAGGGAAAGATCATGGTGAGGGAGAATCTGGACGAAGATTAGGAATCCCCATGTTTATCCATCAGCTTGCCACGGGTCCCACTCCCTTCTGCTCGCCATTCACATTTGCTCTCTTGCAACAACACTGACTGAGAAGAAACCCTCCCTGTGTGCTCTGTTTCTCACCTATGGGACAGTAATTCATTCCTTCTGTGGCCACTGCTCAGCTGGGTGAGGCAAATGTCTCTCCCTCAGATGGTCATTCTGCCACACTTAACAGTGTTCTGGATGCTGTAAGTATTAGGATCCTCACTCCCTGCCATTATCATTCCATTTTACCCCTCCTCCTTGTCTTAGAACGGCTTGCCCCACCAGCCCACTCTTTCCTGGCTTAGTGCCAAGTGACAAAGGCAGTGTCATATGGGAAAACAAACAAAAATTAGGAATCAGGAGGGCAGATTTCTAGTCTTGGCTTTTACATGCTTATTTAGACCTTATCGGGGCGTTGTTTCTTCAACTTTTAAGTGAACAGATTGGTTAAAATATACATATATATATTATATATATATAATATATTACATATATATTATATATATTATATATTTACGCACACACATATATGTATACACACACACATACACACATATATATGTTTATAGCTTATACCTTTAGTGGTAGAATATTTTTCTTTTCAAAGTAATTATCTCTCACACATCCCCAGGTGTTGAACAGACAGAAGCAGAGGTGTGTAGGTTGGGGCAAGATGAGGAGCCCACATTACTCAGCATCCTGCCCTCTCCTAGCTGAGCTCCTGAGCCCTGCAGAAACCCATCCTAAAATTGACGTGATAGCACAATTTCTGAAGTTCCTTTAAGTTCTAAATTTCGTGGATTTCCCATCATTCTACAAAACATTTTGCTCTAAAGTGTTACTATCTTAAAATGCATTCTACTACCATCTGTGCCTTAAAAAAACAAAAAACAAAAAACAAAAAAACAAAACACCAAAACAAAACATGGGGAGAAAAAAGCTAAAACTAAAGGAATATTTAAGGACACAATTTCTGCGAAAGAGAAGTTAATTGTTCCCAATTGCCCATCAAAGTGGTCTCAGTCATTCACTAGGCTTGTACCAGTTAGCAGCTCTATAGAAACTTCAAGCACAAGAGGAAGATGTGGGTAATGAATGTGCCCATTTACTGTTTTACTGACAGATCAAGGGGGAAGGATCTGTCCTATTTCGAGACAAGTACCAGGTCACTGTTAGTTTTTACTCAGTTTCATTTTGCACACTTGTGTCCAAGGAAGGCGGTGCTTTCATGACTATACAGTCTGTGCACTTCTGTCCTGTGGTAAAGACTGCAGGGCACATCATTCTGAGAAAACATTGCTGCTTAAATATGAAAACACGGAAGAGCAAGCTGCCAGTGGAAGGAACAGTGTGTCAAGTGAGTGAGCCAGAGTTTCCTAGAGCCTAAACTAGTTGTCATTTTGAAAATATATTATGAAAACAAAGTAAGTAAAAATAAATAACAGAAACCTTGGATAGAGATCATTCTTGTTTGATACCTACATGAAAACGAAGTATTTTACTGATTAAATTTCCAGGGTGGTTACCTGCTCTACAATAGCGGGCCCCACCCTTTGATTAGCCACATTCAAGGGAGGTCTTTAATATTTTTCAAGTGGGAAAGTAGAATTTTTAAAGCAAAATTACATTTAATCTATTCAATGAAAACAAACACTAAAATATGTGAGATTTAGAGAGAATAAGAAGAATGTTTTATTTTAGAGAAAGTGTTAGAAAAAAATGGGGCTGAAAGCAAAACTAAGTATTTTATCTTCAAGAAAGATGGGGATCTGCTGATTTCAAGGTTTGCAATTTAGCTTTCTCCAGTATGTTGTATAGGGGTTGAATTTTAATATTTTATTAAAAAAATTTTTTTAATGTTTTTATTTATTTTTGAGACAGAGAGACAGAGCATGAGCAGGGGAGGGGCAGAGAGAGGGGGAGACACAGAATCCGCAGCAGGCTCCAGGCTCCAAGCTGTCAGCACAGAGCCTGATGCAGGGCTCAAACTCACGGACTGTGAGATCATGACCTGAGCTGAAGTCGGACGCTCAACCGACTGAGCCACCCAGGCACGCCAATATTTTATTTTTTATCATCATGTAGCCCCAGCTCTCCACCCAATAGTGCAACCCTGTCCTTTCCTGGGGTAAAAGGAAAGAGAATATGAGCAGAACTAGTCTGTCACAAGCCAAGCCAGCACTCTGATGCCCTGGGATCCACCTTTCTATAGATCTGAGGACTTGGAAAAGACTAGAAGCTTTATTTTTACTTGTTTTGTTTGTTCATTTATTTATTTATCTATTTATTTTAAGACTAGAGGCATTATTTTCCACTAACAATCAAACAGTCAGCTAACTGCTAAACTATTTAAAGTCTCCCTCTTTAAAGAGCAAGTGAAAAAGAAAAGTTAATAGTGACTGAAGAAAAGAAAAACAATCAATGGGAGTAAGTAAAAAGAGAGGCAGTAGTCCTGCCCTATCTGTATTTTACCCAAGGTCAACCGTGTTCCAGACACAGATGATCCTCCTGACACGACAGGAGAAAGTCAATATTAGACTCGTAGCACTATGTCACAATGCCTACATGATTCACTTATCCCACCACATAGTCATTTTGTCATCTCACATCATCACAAGGAAAAGAAGGGTCAGTACAGGACAATAAGATATTTTGAGGGAGAAAAAACGGGGAACAGAGAGAGATCATACTCACTTAACTTTTATTAAAGTGTATTTTATAATTGGTCTAATTTATTATTGCACTGTTGGTCTCTTTCAGTGCCTAATTTCTAAATAAAATTTTATTATAGGTAATTATGTATAGGATAAAAAAAAACACCAGTATATCTAGGGCCTAGTACTATCTGTGGTTTCAGGAATTCACTGGGGATCTTAGAAAGTAACTCCAAAAGGTAAGGGGGGACAATTGTATGTATGTTTGGGGGGATGTGTATGAGGCAGTAGAGAGAGAACGCTTTCATCTTAATCAACTAATTAATTCTTAGAATTCAATGCTACCTGTTAGCTTCAATCACAGTTAGGGGTAATTTGAGCTCTTCACTGGGTTTGTGGGGTCTAGATAATATTATCCATGATTCTCCTGAATGCCACACTGCTTTTTCTATTAAACAGAGCAACCAACTCTACATAATCATGACAGTCAGCTGATTGATCTTGACATGTGGGAGAGATGCCACTATTCACACTGAGTGATTATCATGTAATACAAAAGTCAGAAGAAGAATATATGGCAGGATATCAAATGACCAATCTGGTTTCTCTGGTCTCTTTTAGTAACACATTTCCCACTCCCTGGACTAGGACCAAGGAAACAGTTATGAAGGAGGAAGAAGTTATGAGAGAAAAGAAATCCATCTTGTTTTGCTTTCTTCATTTGTTTTTATTTTTGAGAGAGAGAGAGTGAGTGCGTGCCTACAGGTACACACAGTGAGCCAGAGGAGGGGCAGAGGGAGAGAGAGAATCTCAAGCAGATTCCATGCTCAGCGTGGAGCTGGATACGGAGCTCCATCCCATGACTCTGGGATCGTGATGTGAGCTGAAATCAAGAGTTATTTGCTCAACTGACTGGACCACCCAGGTGCACCGGCTTTCTTTCATTTTTATATAAGCCTTGTTCAGAAAGTTTTGTTGTGTTTTGTAGCATGGGTGGCGATGCCTCTTCCTAAGTCATGTTGACATTCAGTCTGACATGTAGAGAGCACTTAATCATTCCCGAGAATCTATTTGTTAGTTGGGGCTCCTGGGTGCCTCAGTCAGTTAAGCTCCAACCCTTTGTTTCGGCTCAGGTCATGATCTCACAGTTCTTGAGTTCAAGCCCTGCATCCGGCTCTGTGCTGATAACACAAAGCCTGCCCGGGATTCTCTGTCTGCCTCTCTCTGTGGCTCCCTCCCACTTGTGCGTGCTCTCTCTCTCTCTCTCTCTCTCTTTCTCAAAGTAAATAAATAAATAAACTTAAAAAAAAGAAAAGGAAAATAAGAGAATCTACTTCTTAGGGAAACTTTGTTGTGTCAGGGAATCACAACAGGAAGACAGTTTCTTGGTATTATTATAAAATTCCTAAACATCACCACATAATTTAGGAAGACATTGTGTCATCATATTCAAAATAGAAAGCTTATCCTGAAGCATAAATCTGCCCTCTAAGTGTGGCAGACCCCTACAAAAGCAACCAAAACATTTGTTTGATTTGGGGATATTGGTTGTCTTTTTATTGTGATTGTATGAATGTAAGGTGTTTGATCACTTAAGGACATAATGTAGAATTCTTTCACATACAGATATAAAAAAATGAGTCCTAAAAAAACTATAGAATTTTCTTTTTTAAATATTTTTTAAAAGTTTATTTATTTATTTTGAGAGACAGAGACTGAGACAGCCAGCTGGGGAGGAGCAGAGAGAAAAGAAGAGAGAGAATCCCAAACAGGCTCCTCCCTGTCAGCATGGAGCCTGATGCAGGGCTCGACCCCAGGAACCATGAGATCATGACCTGAGCCAAAATCAAGAGTCAGATGCTTAACTGACTGAGCCACCCTGGTGCCCCTATAGGATTTTCTAAAACAATATCAGATGTCATTTCTTTTAAGAAAATAAGAAGAGAGACAATAATACAAGCGAAGGAGCTCTTCCTAAGGTCACATGAGCTTTTGGGTAAACATGCAGCCCTGACCTTATTGAGGGTTTTTTTGTTGTTTTCCTCTTCTCTTACAGAAATTCTCCATGAAGTAATTTATTCACACGGTCACAGACTGCCAGATTTGTATCTCCACTCCATATTCAAAATCTCACCTCTTCAGATTAGAGACTTTTTATTCTCCAATAGCTAATTTTCCCTAAACACAAGGAGAGACTTCACCTATTTGTATGGCGCATTTCATATGCAAATCTACCCCGTCAACAACAGAGTGGACACTGATTACACACAGGAGATGCTAATCATGAGGACTTTTATTTTTTTTATTTATTTTTTTTTTTTAATTTTTTTTTTCAACGTTTATTTATTTTTGGGACAGAGAGAGACAGAGCATGAACGGGGGAGGGGCAGAGAGAGAGGGAGACACAGAATGGGAAACAGGCTCCAGGCTCTGAGCCATCAGCCCAGAGCCCGACGCGGGGCTCGAACTCACGGAGCGCGAGATCGTGACCTGGCTGAAGTCGGACGCTTAACCGACTGCGCCACCCAGGCGCCCCTCATGAGGACTTTTAAAGTCACTGAGGCAGACAATATCCTTGCCAATGTCCTAAGGGTGTCAGAGGTAGAGTCTGTCACTGTGATACCACGGATCTAAGTGGGATGGACCACAGGTGCTGAAGCCCTGGAAACCAAACTCTGGAAATGGATTACCATGAGATGGCAACATTGAACATTAAAAAGTTTGTTCTTTTTGGTCCTTGGGAAATTGATGGGGGTCGGCAGGGGGTGTGTGACAATTGTACCTTTTCTCTTTTGCTCTAACTTTCTAGGGCTTTTGTTTCATTAGCATATTTTTTTAAAGTGCCTTGAATGTAGATGGCTCCTTCCTGCTGAGCTAGTCAAAGTGCTTTACATACATTATCTCTCATTTGTCCTCCTCTAATCCTCCGTGTTTGATAGGTGTCAAAGGAATCAAAGGAAGGTCTTTTTTTTTTTTTTTAATTTGAGGAGGAAACCAGGGTTACAAGATTGAAGTATAGAAGAGCAATTTTCCAAGATGGCATCCAACTTTGGAATTCCTGTATAACCCAGGAGGGGTGGGGAGAAAAATATTTTCTTTGATTACTACCGTTTGCCAGAAGCCTACCATTCTTTCTTTCCTAAAGCAAAAGGCTATACTTCTCATTTTCCTTGCTGTGACCTAAGCCTTGTGGATTGTACTGGGTTATGAAAAGTGAGCAAAAGTGGGTACTATGGAATAGAGCCATCCTTGCCCTGAGAGAAAAACACACACATACACATGCACACTCACATGTGCACACACACACCAGATATGTGCAAAAGAAAAATATGGAGTCCTGAAGATTTGGGGTTATTTATTGCATCAGTTTAAATTTAGCCTATTCTCACTAATACATCTTATTTGGGTAATACTTAAAAACAATGAAATGATAACAATCTGCCACTTAAAATTTCATTGGAATCACAGTGTATGCAAATGGACAAAAATGCACATTACCATCAGGCAAATAATTTAATTCCTATAATGTAGATTTCAACAAATCAGTGAAGTAAGTATATGTTGCTACAGGGTATTCCTAGTACTTTTCTGTATTAAATTAATAAATTGTACTGATTTTTCTTAACGTGAAAATAATGCACGTAAATAAAAAATAATTATGGAATACAAGAAAGCACAAAGAGGAAAATAAAAATAATAATCTATCGTCCTGCACCAGACATAACCACTGTTATTATTCGGAGACATTTATAGTCATTTTTAACAAAATGAACATTGGTGGCTGTCGTTGTTACACACCTCTTTCTGGCTCCTGTAACAAGGACTACAGAGGCGAAAAGACAGACGAAGAGAAAGCTGTCTGCCTGAATTCTAGCTCTGGCTTGAACACTAACTAGCTGGGAGACCTTGGAAACCTTTTAATAGGCGCTAACTCCTTTTCCTTTTTAGCATTTCTGTCTCACAACTTCCTTTCCATGAGATTCCAATTTCATTACCTTTGTTTAAGCTTTTATTATTTGACTCAGAGTCAATTCACTAAAAAAAATTAGCTGAAAGTTGATTCGTCAAAAATGATTAAATTCCCAAATTTAATCCATTTGCCAAATTTTTAACGGATTAAATATGAATCTGTAAAAATCTTACTAGTTATATTCAATAATAGACACAGTCAAAAAAGTATATTTTGTCATCAGTAATAAAAATGTTGTCATTTTCGTTGTGTTTTTCTTCCTTTCAATTTTTTTAGCTTACAATAGTATCTAGTAATCTTTTAATTCATTTTTTTTTTTTGCCAATCTATCCCATTTAGCATGGCAATTACCTTTTTTAAAGAGCCCAATACTTTAAAAAATTGAATTTATATTTAAAATATTTCAAATTTGTGGTTGTAATCATGTAGGGGGATATAGTAATTATTTCTGAATATATTTGCTTCCTCTTTTGAATGATTGAAATGTCTTATGTTGGAGCTTAATGTGAACTAATACCAAATGAAATTAGTCCAACTGTCGTTGCTGGCATCCAAAACTTAGTACCTTCTAACTTGTGAGAGTTTTCCTGGTTATTTCTTTCAAATACTTTTGAAACTAAAAGTAATTTAATTTAACATTGAATATAAAGCAAAATGAATTTTAAATTTAATATAATTAAATTCAGGTAAAATTTTAAGTTTGAATTTATTTTCACATAATTTAAAATTCAGTTGTTCAAATTTTTTTATATTTAAGGAAAATCTTAATTTAGCTGTGCATCAACATTAATTTTACTTTATTTTAATCCAATACTTAAATTTAAATACTAAATTACATTTAGTATTATTCTGATCATTAGAAATATAACAGCTAGGCTAATAGGCTATTTTAAGAATAAGAGAATAAAATCTAAAAGTGTTTAACCTTTAAAAATTTCAAAAAATATTCAAAACTTCTCAAAACAAAAAGAAATAGCTAAGACAATCCAAGTAAAATGTGAAAATCTTAATTGAGAAGATATTTTATGGATTTTTCAATGTGAACTGCTAACAGATGAGTTGAGACATATTACGAATTTTAAGAGTTTATTTGAACAAAAATCAACCAGGCAGCACCAAACTGGAACAGGTTAGGTGCCCTCCACTGACAGGAGCTCAGGGAAAGGCATTTGGATACTTTTAGAGAGAAAAGGTGGAAGGCAAGTAAGGAAATTCTTGATTGGCTATATCTGAAAGCCTAGTTATTTGTGATTGGTTGTTTTCAGCGTTTTGATTTTGTAAACTTCAGGCATGTACAGGCTTAGATTTTGTTTTGCCTATGTAGGCCCCAAGGACATTAGAGTCACCTCAGTCTAATGGCCTCCATATTTAATTAATTTAACATGCCGATCTGTTTTATATTCTTTATTGTGTATAAGTTTATTTCACTACTTTTTTGTTAACATTTCAACTTTAGTTAGTATTTAGAAAAAGTGGATTTAATTATTATTAATCTGAATTGAAATTCCTATTAAAACTTGGGGAAACAGCAATTAAAATCATTAGCACATTATACATTGGGTTAACAGATTCTTTGCTGAATTTTCTTTGTCCCTTCCATAGTTACCAACACCCTTAAAGCCAAAATATACCACCAGTGACCAACCATCAAACAAAATAAAAAAAGAATAGCAGCAACAGTGCAACTAGATTGGATTGTTTTCAGTTCCTATGTCATAAAACACAATATGGAACAAAACGTTTTGGACTATTTTGATAATCTATCACTTAATTGTACAGAACTGCTCCTTACCTCAAGTGACTTGCCTCATGTATATATTGTTCTTACCTGGTTCGGAAATTTTACCCATCACATTGACTCAACATATTTTTGAGTAAGACTCTATATCGGGTATATTTCCTGGTGGTTGGAGACATAGGCTCTGTTTACCAGGGGCTAGTGGTCAAGTGTGGAGATGAAAAACTAAACAAATAACAAAATTGCTATATAATGGATTTTCTGCTTTAACTGAAGTTGGTTACAAAGCACTGCAGTTAAACGGTGAAGAAGAAGCAAATATTATTGCCCAGCAGACCCTTCCACCTCCCATGTTCCTCAAATCCTTTCAGGACACCTTCCTTATCACATCCACGCATTTTGGACATCTTGCTCCTCTAGTTTGCTCCTTCCTTGATCTCTTTGTATTTCCCTTTGCCTCTCTCTTGTGTGGGGATGTTCTCCCTGCTATCCTTCCAATTTGGACTTTAACATCACTACTGTACAGAGGACTTCCCTGAAGACCCCCTCTAAATCAGCCAACATCCTACTCTAGTTAATCTCTATTAGATCACTGTGCTTCTTCCCTTTATAATATAGATAATGCTTACCACTACCTATATTACTTGTTTTATTCACTTGTGTACTTATTTATTACCTGTCTTCCCCAGCTAGAATTTAAGCTCCAATAGGAGAGTGATATTTCCTTGCTTTTATCTATTATTTCCAGAGATATTGGCCCATAATTGGCATTTTATACTTGGTGAATAGTTAATTTTTTATGCATCTATTCATTCATCTATATATTCACTCATTCATTAATAAACATTTAATGAGCACTTATTATATGTCAGGCTTTTTTTTTTTTTTTTAAGGCACGGGGAACAGGAGTAAACACAAAGGCAAAAATCTCTGCTCTTATTAACGCTGCAGTCCAGAGATGGAGACAAACATAAAACTAAGAGACACGATAACATTTAAGATAGTGATAAGTGCTGTGGAGAAAATATAGGTCACAGATGAATGGGTTTCATTTGGAAAGGGATTGCCATGCTATTTATACTAATATAGGAAGACCTTAAGTAGAACATCACACTGGAACAAAACCCTGAGGAAATGAAGTTTTTATGGTGATTAAAATGTGAAGTACATTGGAAGTTTTAAACAGGAGTGGGGTGATCTGACTCATATTGTACAAAAATCATTCAGGTTATCATATTGAATGTACTCTGTAGGGAGACAGGATCAGACAGAAGTAAGGAGATCAAGGTAGGAAGTATGTAATACAAGTAAAACTTTGAATTGTGAGTAACTTGTTCTGGGAGTGTTCCACAAGACAAGCAAACATTTCTAATACATTTTAAATTGATAAACGAGCGATGTCTTGCAATACAAGTAGGATGTGACACCAAATGTCACATGATCACAACAAAGACAATGGTTCTTGAAATTTGCTTTGATATAAAAGTGCTTTCCATTACAAGCACGTTTCTGGAATGAATTAGGATCACAAACCAAGTTTTTACTGCTTCCTAGGTGTCATTGATTTGGATCAGGATATTAGCAGTATAGGTTAGGAGAAGCAGTCAGATTCTAGATATATTTTGAAGTTGCAGCAAATGGACTTTGTGGATGGCATAAATGTACAATGTGAAAAAAGGGCTTAGGATAACTTTTAGATTTCTGACATGATCCCTTAGGAGGATGGAATTGCCAGTTATAGAGACTGACTAAAGTCTATGGGAAAAAGAGGTTTGGGGTAAAGGAGGATAATTGGAAATAAGTTTGGGGCATGTTAAGCTTAAAATGCCTGTAAGACATCCAGGTAGAAAAACAAATAGGCATTTGGATATAGAAATTTGGAATTCAGGGAATTCATCTATCCATCCAAATAAATATTTGCTGAATACCTATGCTATGTCAGAAACAGTGATACACGCGGTAGTTACCTATTTGAAAAAGACACACCTCTGGGGCACCTAGGTGGCTCATTCGGTTAAGTGTCCAACTTCGGCTCAGGTCATGATCTCATGGTCTGTGGGTTCGAGCCACGCATTGGGCTCTGTGCTGACAGCTCAGAGCCTGGAGCCTGCTTTGGATTCTGTGTATCCCTCTCTTTCTGCCTCTTCTCCACTCACATTCTTGTCTGTCTCTCTCTCTCAAAAATAAACAAACATTAAAAAAATTTTTTAAAAGAAAAAGAAAAAGACACACTCCCTATCTTTTAGGAATTTTCAGTTAAAGGGGAAAAGAGAAACATAAACAGGTATTTCCAAAAATGTGGGATAATGGTTTTCCTGATGCTGCAAGAATATGTAGAGGTGATATGCGATGTCTCATATTTGGTGTTGGATTAGGAAATAATTCCTGGAAATATTGAATTGCAGAGCCCTAAAGATATGTAAGAGTTAGTTAGCTTAAAGATGTGTAAGAGAGAGATCTAGAATGTTCCTTGCTGTTTTTCGTAATCTCATATCATTTTATTTCTGAGATTCAGGTACTTAATTATTATTTTCAAATGGGCAACACATTTTCAAATCCATTAAAGTAAGATTTTAAGTTTGTCACATCAAGTAAGTATATCTTTTTTCTTGAGACCAGTATCATTCCTTTTCACACTGTCTCTCCCATCCCCATGATACATTCACATAAATTCATTCCAGAATAATGTGTTCCTTTGAAACAAAGCAAAACAAAGAGAAACGAGATTTGACTTTGAGAGTTGTGTTTACAAAGGAAATTCTTTAAGACAGGATGTTTTATACATATCATGGAATAACTTGCATACATTTACAGAAAGTTGTCTTTACACTGCTTTTGACTTCATAATTTTCTAAAAATGTTTATTTTTTTGTCTATTTTTATTTTATATGTATTGTTATATGTAAAAAAAAATTATAGCAAATGAGTGCAGTGGTGTGCCAGACCCACGTCTCATTTTCCTGGCTCCCAGAAGCATTTTCTTCTCTGAAGTCTCCCTGCAATGAAGGGAATCTAACACTCAAAGTTAGCACCGCTCCTGGGGTCAGCACACATCCAATGACTATTCAATGTCAGAGGACAGAGGCCTGTCTGTGCACCTTGAGTCAAGACACCTCTGAAGACTCATCTCAGCTCCAGAACTCTCCATGAGGTTGGCTGAAGGCTCTGTTAAAACCACATCAGAGTTTAACTTCTCCTTGAACTCAATTCTTCTTCCCTCACTCCCTTAAAATTGTTGTTCCTAAAGATGCTATGTAATAAACTTTCTGTAAACAAATTTCTGGTTCAGAGTCTAGCTCCCGGTAACTATCTGTGATAAGACAGTATGAATGAGTAGATGAATGTATAATGACTGATGGGAGAGAACAACCTATGTCATCCAGATCAAAGGCCATGCTGAATATTGCCATTGGTTTTTGAGCTGCTCGGCTGTCTTCTGAAATTTTGGACCTAGATTTGAGCATCTTCTTTAAGAAGGACAGCTAGAAAGATTCCAAAATAGGAAAAAGATGATTTAGATTATGGAGGACCAAGCAGCCAATCTCATATACATAAAATATTTAAAGAAGAAGTAGATTTAGCACTAAAAAATGAAGTCACATTGGACATATACAGATACAAGGAATTGATATTATCAAGCTGCATTTTCCTGCTCATTAGCAACAGAGCTGTCTCACAATTAGAAAAATATATCCTGTGAGGTTGTGAATGCACAGGGCAAACTGGAATGAAGGTGACCAGAAGAAGTCAGGGATATTGTGGAAGAGATACTTGCATTGTGCTGAGGTTCAGAGAGCTGACAGCCAAGGACTTGTCCTGCTCTGATTTTGCAACATTATAGTGGTAGACAAGGGAGAGTCTCAATTTGAAGTTCATAGCTAAACAGCATGGTTACCTACACAGAAAGAGATCACATTCAGGTCCTTTATCCATTTTGAGTTTATTTTTGTGAATGGTGTGAGAAAGTGGTCTAGTTTCAACCTTCTGCATGTTGCTGTCCAGTTCTCCCAGCACCATTTGTTAAAGAGACTGTCTTTTTTCCATTGGATGTTCTTTCCTGCTTTGTCAAAGATGAGTTGGCCATACGTTTGTGGGTCTAGTTCTGGGGTTTCTATTCTATTCCATTGGTCTATATGTCTGTTTTTGTGCCAATACCATGCTGTCTTGACGATGACAGCTTTGTAGTAGAGGCTAAAGTCTGGGATTGTGATGCCTCCTGCTTTGGTCTTCTTCTTCAAAATTACTTTGGCTATCTGGGGTCTTTTGCGGTTCCATATGAATTTTAGGATTGCTTGTTCTAGTTTTGAGAAGAATGCTGGTGCAATTTTGATTGGGATTGCATTGAATGTGTAGATAGCTTTGGGTAGTATTGACATTTTGACAATATTTATTCTTCCAATCCATGAGCATGGATTGTTTTTCCATTTCTTTATATCTTCTTCAATTTCCTTCATAAACTTTCTATAGTTTTCAGCATACAGATCTTTTACATCTTTGGTTAGATTTATTCCTAGGTATTTTATGCTTCTTTGTGCAATTGTGAATGGGATCAGTTTCTTTACTTGTCTTTCTGTTGCTTTGTTATTAGTGTATAAGAATGCAACTGATTTCTGTACATTGATTTTGTATCCTGCAACTTTGCTAAATCCATGTATCAGTTCTAGCAGACTTTTGGTGGAGTCTATCGGGTTTTCCATGTATAATATCATGTCATCTGCAAAAAGTAAAAGCCTGACTTCATCTTTGCCAATTTTGATGCCTTTGATTTCCTTTTGTTGTCTGATTGCTGATGCTAGCACTTCCAACACTATGTTCAACAACAGTGGTGAGAGTGGACATCCCTGTCGTGTTCCTGATCTCAGGGAAAAAGCTCTCAGTTTTTCCCCATTGAGGATGATGTTAGCTGTGGGCTTTTCATAGATGGCTTTTATGATCTTTATGTATGTTCCTTCTATCCCGACTTTCTCAAGGGTTTTTATCTTAATAAAAGGTTGCTGAATTTTGTCAAAGCCCTTTTCTGCATCGATTGATAGGATCATATGGTTCTTATCTTTTCTTTTATTAATGTGATGTATCATGTTGATTGATTTGCGAATGTTGAACCAGCCCTGCATCCCAGGAATGAATCCCACTTCATCATGGTGAATAATTCTTTTTATATGCTGTTGAATTCGATTTGCTAGTATCTTATTGAGAATTTTTGCATCCATATTTATCAGGGATATTGGCCTGTAGTTCTCTTTTTTTACTGGGTCTCTGTCTGGTTTAGGAATCAAAGTAATACTGGCTTCATAGAATGAGTCTGGAAGTTTTCCTTCCCTTTCTATTTTTTGGAATAGCTTGAGAAGGATAGGCATTATCTCTGCTTTAAACGTCTGGTAGAACTCCCCTGGGAAGCCATCTGGTCCTGGACTCTTATTTGTTGGGAGATTTTTGATGACTGATTCAATTTCTTCGCTGGTTATGGGTCTGTTCAAGCTTTCTATTTCCTCCTGATTGAGTTTTAGAAGTGTGTGGGTGTTTAGAAATTTGTCCATTTCTTCCAGGTTGCCCAGTTTGTTGGCATATAATTTTTCATAGTATTCCCTGATAATTGCTTATATCTCTGAGGGATTGGTTGTAATAGTTCCATTTTCATTCATGATTTTATCTATTTGGGTCATCTGCCTTTTCTTTTTGAGAAGCCTGGCTAGAGGTCTATCCATTTTGTTTATTTTTTCAAAAAACCAACTCTTGGTTTCGTTGATCTGCTCTACAGTTTTTTTAGATTCTATATTGTTTATTTCTGCTCTGATCTTTGTTATTTCTCTTCTTTTGCTGGGTTTAGGCTGTCTTTGCTGTTCTGCTTCTATTTCCTTTAGGTGTGCTGTTAGATTTTGTATTTGGGATTTTTCTTGTTTCTTGAGATAGGCCTGGATTGCAATGTATTTTCCTCTCGGGACTGCCTTTGCTGCATCCCAAAGCGTTTGGATTGTTGTATTTTCATTTTCGTTTGTTTCCCTATATTTTTAAATTTCTTCTCTAATTGCCTGGTTGACCCATTCATTCTTTAGTAGGGTGTTCTTTAACCTCCATGTTTCTGGAGGTTTTCCAGACTTTTTCCTGTGGTTGATTTCAAGCTTCATAGCATTGTGGTCTGAAAGTATGCATGGTATGATTTCAATTCTTTATACTTATGAAGGGCTGTTTTGTGACCCAGTATATGATCTATCTTGGAGAATGTTCCATGTGCACTCAAGAAGAAAGTATATTCTGTTGTTTTGGGATGCAGAGTTCTAAATATATCTGTCAAGTCCATCTGATCCAATGTCTCATTCAGGGCCCTTGTTTCTTTATTGACCGTGTGTCTAGATGATCTATCCATTTCTGTAAGTGGAGTGTTAAAGTCCCCTGCAATTACCACATTCTTATCCATAAGGTTGCTTATGTTTGTGAGTAATTGTTTTATATATTTGGGGGCTCCTGTATTCGGGGCATAGACATTTATAATTGTTAGCTCTTCCTGATGGATAGACCCTGTAATTACTGAATTCTGATTTTCTACCAGTGTGTTGGGCATATAATACACCTCAACAGAGATTTTACATTTCAGTGTGCTGATTATTGACAAATTGAGGGTCTCTTCATATGATTATGCAATATCTCTCCTTCCTCTTCTGAGAAATGCCAATTAGTTGGCCATAGTGTGTGTGTGTGTGTGTGTGTGTGTGTGTGTGTGTGTGTGTTGCAAAAATCTTCTTCCCTAAACAAACAAGCAAACAAAGAAAAACTCCTAAAATCATCTTCTTATTAAAAGGAGTTCTTTACATATTATATATCTAATCTTCACTAGTTACATGTGTATACAGTATCTTCCTCTAGTTTGTAGTATGTCTTTATTTGCTTAATAACCTTTTGGAGGATTGAAATGTTAATTTTCAGATATTTATATTTATTTATCTTTCATAGGTTGCATTTGTTAAGTCTTGTTTCAGAAATTATTTTTTATGCCAAGGTCTTTACAATATCTTTTTATATTATTTTTAATTTTGCGTTTATAACTTAGACATTTACATTTACATTTTAACCTAGCTCAATGATTCCTATGAATAGTGTGAGGTAGAGATTCAAATACATTTTTTTTTTATGAACAAGTGATTGTTGTGGAAAACATTATTGAAGATGTGTTTTCCCCTACTACTCAACAGTGTACCTGGTCATTACCAACTTCCCCCTAGACCTGTGTCTGTTTCTAACTTTACAGTGTTTTTTCTCTCTTCAGTATCTCATTTCCATTGACCCTCTAGACTAATTACTATAACTTTACAATAATTCTTGATATTTGGTAATGTCTTGACCATTCTTGATGTCTGAAATGTACTGTATGTTGTTTATTCTTACACTTTGCTCTTGCATATCTATTTTAGAATCAACTTGTCACTAAAGAAAAAAAAAGCCTAGTGAGAATTTTTATCATAATTGTGTTTAAACTATAATATATTTGGGTGAAATTACATTTTTTTCAACAATTGCATCCTCTTATCTATAAGCATTGTATATGACTCCATTTATTTAAATATTTTCTAATATCTTCAAATAAGATCTCTCTCTCTATATTTTCATAAGGGAAGGGTCTTACAAATTCTGTATTTTTTAAAAGAATCATACTTAATTATTTCAGTTTTGGTCATATAGGTTTTTTTTCTATTTTATTTTTTTAATGTACCTATTCTACAGAAATGCAATTTATTGCATATATTTATTTTATATCCAGCAATTTCCTAAATTATCTTATTGGTATTTTCACATCTAAATGTTCTTAGAAATGGTAATCTGGCCATTTTAAAGGAAAGTTTAAAAGCCTATGAAAAATGGAGGCAAAAAGAAAAAAAGCCTGAAGATATATAAGCTCTCCAGCCAACATCATTCCAGTGATGGGAAAAATTTACAATAAAATCCTTGTGAATGGATTTTTACAAATCCAGCTTTTGTATTTTTCACTGGGATGTGTCTACTGCTAAGAAATTGTGTTCTGCCTTGTTCAGATACCAGGTTCTTTTCTTGCTGGAATGATGCTTTGGGGTTTATGATAGATAGAAAAGTAAAATCTAACACCTTTCCCCCCACATCCATCCCTACTTCAAAAGAAACTGCTCTGTTTGATCCTCTTCCTGAAGTTCCTATTGACAGGACATCAATCATTTTATTTGTATACCACTTTTCACAGCACTAAAAGTGCTTCACAGAACTAGTAACATCCCAGTTCCCAACACAGACTGACAAATTATTTGTTCAAAAGGCAAGCTTATCAAGCCTGCACTGCTTACCTTTCTGTGTGCAGAGCTGTACCGCTGAATGTGAAATAAGTGTGGAATCTGGTGCCCATGTCATTAGACAAACAGAGGTGCTGTGGAAGTCTCTGCAGTGGCCTCTTGGAAATGCAGGCTGCAGGCTCCTGGGGTCTGGGAGGCCATATGTACCTGCAGGTAAAGAAGGGGACATGCCAGTTTCTCCAACAGCCTTTCATAGATAACACACTGCCAGGAAACCCAAATCGGGGGGATGAAAATTGACATGTAGTATTAACCATTCCAGGGGCAGCATTTGGTAACCAAGTTTCAGTGGTTAAGGTAATTTTAAACAAAATTGATACAAATGTCATGTATTAGAAAAATGTATAATCATGCTTTTTTAAACCATTCTTCAACATGGCTCCTCTGCTTGGGTAAGGTTTATCTTCTCGCTCTTTCTCTACGAATTTCATCTTCTTTTCTCTTCTATCCTCTTCTTTCCATGGGACCCTTCTTCCCAATTGTTATTAGCATACTTTACTTGAGTTTCTGGTAATCAGATTACATGGCATGATTCCTTTCTCTAATCCAAATAATCCAAACTAAATTTATGTTTCCCTTATACTTTTTCTTTAGTAGTACTTATAGAGATAAATTAATATTCACACATGTGTACCTATGCTGTAACAGATGTGTATGAGTTTCAATATTAGGCTAGAATAACTTGATCATGTGAATTTCTATTTGAGTTCTACAGGCCGGCCATGTAATCACAGTGTAATAAAAGTAGCATCTCTCTCTCTCACACACACATACAAACACACACACACTTAATAAGGTACATATGAAATTATTATATTATTGATAATATGTTGCTTTGGAAAATTTCCTTGCTTCATTCGCTTATGTTCTTCTGATTAAACACATGAAAGGAGAGGATGTATATCTTTGTTCTTTAATTTTTTCTGGGTACATAATAAAGATATAAATACAGATGGATATATACAACCATTTTTGAGTGACAGAAATTACTAAAAGGTGTGATAATTTTAGTTTGTAATTTCCAAATGGTAAAGGAATGTGACAACTTTAAGTTTGTATATGCTTGTGTATAATATATGTGATGTGTATACATTTATAGTTATTTGGCAAATGATTATGAACACCTAATGCACACACAAATTGATAACATACAATCTGTACAATTATTTTACAATAATCAAGAAATTAGGCACTTATACTATAAAAACATAATTTCTAAAAGTTACACATGGATTTTGTCTTATAATAATATAAAGCTAATTACAAGATTAAGAATTTATCTCAGTAGCTATTAAGAAAAAAAAAGTGTATAATTTATATTTGATTTCGGTGGGATTACTCTTTAGGAAAACAAAATCCAATGGTTTTCACTAAAGAAACATGTTATAGCCTGGAAAAAATATATTTATGGTATCTAACTTGTGCAAATATTTTCTTTTCAACAAATTCTTCTATTAGCACGTACATTTATAGTCATAAAACAACCTTTAAGCCACACTTTACTAAGCCCTAAAGCAGACAAAAATCAAATGCAGATGTGGAATGGGAGCCAAACAGATGCTGAAAAACCCTGTCAATATCCTAAAGGAATCCATTCTCTATCCGAAAGAAACTTAATTTCTACTATAAAGAATTTGATTATGTATTGTTATACAAAATGTGATTAATGTTTTGTGGTGATTAATCAACTGCAAAATATATAATTATGCCATCTGTATTTTTTCAGCTTCTTGTCACTTAAAAATTCTGCAGGGGAGTTGGGAGGTGGGGGTATTGAGAACTTGTGGCATTTGGAGGGCTTTAAAGCCACAGGAGACTAGTCTGGGGAACAGAATAACTTACAGGCCGATGCTTATTGTAATGGAAAAGGACTAAGATAGTAAACAAAGAGACTCCCAAGGCCCACTAGCTCCCCTCAGAACAGAAGATCCTGATAAGAGAGGCCACATTCTCCCGGACACCACAAGAATTACCTCCCCTAGATAAATTGCCATTTGCTCCTCACTCCAAGAACAGGTTACAAACTTCATCTTGACTAGTAGAAGTAATGGCCTCAGTGCCAGGTAAGGGATTTGTCATTTATTCCAGTACATCAGTAAAGTAAATATTTTTTGTATTTCTACTCCACCACAACCCAAGATCTAAGACTGTGATTAAGGTTTATGACACGACCCATATTCATGTCTTCTTAAAAAGTGAAAACTGTTAAGAGTTGTATTTACACATATGTCCCAGTTGGAAAAAGTTTCAATATAGTTGAGAGTTGCTTATTAAGTTGAATTCTGCAGAATACCTAGGGTTTTAATATATTATTTTGACCTAGATAATGCTAGATAATATGTTTCATTGATTTTTTTTTTCATTTTACTATTGCTTTCGGGGGAGCATTATGTAGAAACAACTTAAAATAAGTTCTGCTTCAAATTCCCAGTGGTTTTTAGGATGGATAGCATTCTACTTGTGTGTTAAAGGGTAGCACAGGGAGATGGAATGATTTTCTTAAAGCATGCTTCCTTAACCTTGGATATACATCAGTTTACATGGAATGCATTTTTTAAATGCAAAGTCTGGGCACACATGCAGAGATTCTGCTTTAATTGTTCTGGGGTAGAGTCCAAACACTGGTGGTTTTAGATGCTTGCAGATAATTTTTTTTAATTTTTTAAATGTTTTTATTTATTTTTGAGACAGAGAGAGACAGAGCATGAGTGGGGGAGGGGCAGAGAGAGAGGGAGACACAGAATCCGAAGCAGGCTCCAGGCTCCAAGCTCTCAGCACAGAGCCCGACGCGGGGCTCAAACTCACAGACTGCAAGATCATGACCTGAGCCAAAGTCGGATGCTCAACCGATTGAGCCACCCAGGCGCCCCAGATAATTTTCATGTAATGTTCATCCAGGATGCATATCCAATAAGCTAGTTGTTCTTCAAGTGTGGTCCTCATACCACCAGCTCAGCATCACCAAGAAACTTGTTAAAAATGTAAATTATCAAACTCCACTGTAGTCCTACTGAATCTGAACCTCTGGGTGTGAGGTTCAATGGTCTGTAACACGGTAAATCTGCAGGTGACTTTGATATACACTAATTGTTCCTCTAACTTTAGCCTGCATTGGAATCCAAATTTCTGATATAGTAGGTTTGGGGTGAGGCTCAAGAATCTGTATTTCTAACTGGTTTCCATGTGCTGTTGATGCTGCTGGTTTGGGTCCCACATGTTGGGTCTACAGGGTTAATGTGTTGCAGCCAAAGTAAGCTGAGACTAACAAGACAATATATTTATAGATGCTTTAAATAAGTTCTGTATTACCCTTCTTAAACTAAGAATTACTCAATTTTAAAAGTCAGCCATTGTACAACCTTTAGTTTAAAACTCTAACAGGTGATATTCCACATTATCTCTTCAGCTTCTAGAACAAAAGCTATGTGTGTGCAGAAGCTCATCTGTCTTGTTCATTACTGAGTGTGAATTTAGCAGGTTAGCTCTCAATAAACATTTATGGGATGAAAGAGAAAATGAAAGGATATTTTTATTGAGCTCAAGTAAATTCAGTCTAACAAAAGATTTGATGTAGTCTTTTCAGTATTGTTTTATTTAATTGACAGGCTGGGGGCGCCTGGGTGGCGCAGTCGGTTAAGCGTCCGACTTCAGCCAGGTCACGATCTCGCGGTCCGTGAGTTCGAGCCCCGCGTCGGGCTCTGGGCTGATGGCTCAGAGCCTGGAGCCTGCTTCCCATTCTGTGTCTCCCTCTCTCTCTGCCCCTTCCCCGTTCATGCTCTCTCTCTCTCTCTGTCCCCCCCCCCAAAAAAAAACCCGTTGAAAAAAAAGAAAAAAAATTGACAGGCTGTTTTGAAATAATATTGACTAGATGCATTTTGGTCAAAAGATGGAATCTGTCCACTTTGGCAACTGGCAACAAGCAGATGTCTATTGACTAGATTTTTCTGTTCTGAACCAGTTATCATGAAGTTTAGCAGACATCAGTTTATTTCATCATTGCAGTTACTTTCTGTTCATATGGCCACTAACCTTTAATCCTCTCAGTCACATAATTATGAATCTGCCATCAGCAACTAACAGAGAGCATTTCACTAACAAAGGAGAAACCACCTCTCCCCTCAATCTTTCATACCCATATTCTGATCATTATAACAATGTGAATGGAAATATGGAAGACTACCTGTGACAGTTTAATTAGTCTGGGGAAGAGATTTTTCCCCTAATTTTTAAGACTGTGGATATAAGACACCTAAACATCAACAGAAAATGAGAAGTAATAATTAATTTTGGCACATGGTTTGTGGAAGAATACTTTCCTTCTTTTTCTCCTTTACCGAGAGAAAAGGAAGAAAATAACTTGAAGGAATAAAGATGTAGATGAAAAGGAGGGGAGCTCCTTTGTGGGAAAGGTGTACATGGATTCAATCTCAAAAACACTCTTCTTGCTACAGTGCAACTCCTTGTATTGTATGTTGCTTTCAGTGGGATTTACACGATAGCTTCAACTAAACTATTTCATGGAGTTGAGAGCAAGGAGCTGATTGTTTAAGATGTCATCTCCACCTGTGTATAAAAACAGAACATATTTAGCATATGTTACCATGTTCTCAAAAGATGTCAGATTCTGTCAAATTTAGCATATTTCATCAAGATCTCAAAAAAAAGACTTTAGATTTCATCAAATTAGTGAGGGACCATGTGTTCCAGTCACCAGTTGGCTATCAAAAACAAACAAACAAAAAAAGTCAACAAAAAGCAATATTGCTAAATGTTGATAAACAGCTTAATCACCCATCAAGATGACTCAAAAAGAAAACATATTCCTTATTTGGTATTTGGAGATGACTCCTAAAAGAAGACAGAAAGATGTGGTTAGGAGAAAAAGAACTACAATTCATTGATCTAGGAAAAAACACTTAATGATGACAAAAATAGTTAAATAGAACTACCACCACACAATCCAAATGCATGCTCAGTTATCTCAATGATTATGAAATCTAAGATGACACTTGATACAAAACAAAGGCAGACATGTTTAGAAATTTAAAAAGAAAAGAAAAAGATACAAAAACAGGCTTTATCAATCATAAATTGGGATGGACTTGACTTTGTGCACAAATTTAGTCACTGACCTTTAGAAGCACAACTGTGCAAAGGGCTATAAAGGATATGAAAGTCAAGAGTTATCACACACTGTTGGCATAGTGCTTCCAGTTTCCACGACACGAGAAAAGTAAATGTCTTTGCAATACCAAAAGCTTGAAAATGTCATTGAGAGAAGAATTTAAAATTTTCACATATTAAGTGGCACCTGGCTGGCTCAGTCAGAAGAACATCTGACTCCTGATCTTCGGTTTGAGTTTGAGCCCCACATTGGGTGTAGAGATTACTAAAAAAATAAATAAAAATATTTTTTCATGTGTTGATAAATGATGAACATGTACTGTATAAATACAGATTTACTTTGAAAATTTTAATGTTGGGTGAAAAAAGAAAGTTGCAGAATAGTAAGAACAGAATGAGAATATTTATATAAAGCTTAAAGCAAACAATTTATGGCTTATGAATACGTTAGCATAGGAAGTTCTCTAGGCAATGGTGGAGAATGTATTGAGAAGGGAGTACAAAGGTGATTTCTATAAAAATTAACTTGACTGAAATCACATGTGATTTAAATATTCAAATTATTATTTTTTAATGCTTAATTTCTAGAGGTCCATCAGATCATTTTATTTTTAGAATATTATAATGTTTAAGAAGTTGAAGGAACAGGGGCACCTGAGTGGCTCAGTTGGTTGTGCTTCTAACTCTTGGTTTTGGCTCAGATCTCCATCTCATGGCTCCTGGGTTCAAGGCCTGCATGTTGCTCTGGGCTGACAGAGTAGAACCTACTTGGGATTCTCTGTTTTCCCTCTCTCTCTGCCCCTCCACTGCTTTTCTCTCTCACACAAAATTAATAAATAAACTTTAAAAAATGTTGAAGAAACAAAGAAAGTGATGCCATATAGGTCTGTCTCTGAGCCAAGCAGAAGAGAATACTATGCTAATTTTGTCATTTATTTGGGCAAGCGTTTCCTGACCCCTGTGAGTTGAGCACTAGGTTGAATGTGCATTATAGATAACTGATACATTCTGTCTTCAAAGAGTTTGCAGTTTTTTCTTTAAAAAGATATTCATTTATTTATTTTGAGAGAGAAAGCACAAATTGGAGAGGGGCAGAGAGAGAAGGAGAGAGAGATTCCCAAACAGGTTGACAGCGCAGAGCCTGATGTGGGCCTCAAACTCACAAACCGCGAGATCATGACCTGGGCCAAGATTCAGACTCTCAACCAGCTCAGTCACCCAGGTGCCCCAAAGAGTTTGCAGTTCTAAAGCCCCACCTGATCAAAGAAAATTGAAAGAGGGTAAAATTCTAGGCAAAGTCTTCTGTTTTTTATGGCATTTTTAAATAGCTTCAGTCTGCTTCAGCCATGTTCTTTTTGCTATAAATTTTAATATCATTGTAAAAACAAATTCAACCTGAGGAAAATCAAAGTATATTCATTTTCACTTAATGGTTAGATATTGAAGAAATGGCACCAAAATAATAAGATACTTATGAGTAAACCTAACCAAGGTGGTAAAGACCTCTACAAACTATAAAACACAGATGAAAGAAATTGGAGATGACACAAAGAATTGGGAAGACATTCCATGCTCATGGACTGGAAGAACAAATATTGTTAAATGTCTAAATGTTGAAGAAATGTTATTTTGATGTGCTCCGATCATTATAAGCTTCTCCGTGAGAACTAACCACTAATGCTTTGTTACAGAACTTCAACTTTCCAAAGATACCATAGCAGGGTAACCAATTAAAGGAGACCATTAAGGAAATATATTGCAATTAAGTTTACATTCAGCAGATAGGGCTTGTTGGTAGATAAGAGGAATCTCTTAAATGTGGGCTATTTATTTATTTTTACATTTTATCATGTTGATTATCACAGCATGAGGCATTCTTTTAGATTAAAAACATTGTGAAACGTTAAATTTAAAAAATGAAAAAGCCAATATGCACAATTAAACAATTATCACTCTCAACCTAGACTCACAAATGAAAATAAATAGGTAAGACAAGAGCACATAAACACTTAGGGGGTCTCAGTTATACTCACTGCCTCTGTGGCAGCTCCATTAACTTGAAACCTTGGGTTGTTATTAAGAAATTACAGTCTTGCCTCAGGAAGGGATGGAGTTATGCTTGTTCATAAGCCTGGGATCTCGCTTCCTCATCACAGGTATAGTACACATACATATTAATGTGTGGCATTTACCAAATGCTCAATCCACTTCCTATTTCTCAAAATGTGTATGCAAATTCTACTAGAGGGTGTAAGTTTGCAACTTGAGGTGAAGCTCATGGTTCAAACACATAGCATGATAATGTAAAAGAGTAAACGGCAATGGCAACAACAGAAGCACTTTAAGCAGGCTCAAAAACCAGATGATATACTTTCACGGACCAGAAATGGAACAGATGCAGAGAACAGTGAGCACAGCTATGGTGTCAGACCTGCTGGTTCCAAGACTGTGAACAGATAATGGCAATGATATTCGGTAATGGATCATCTGCTTAAAGCCACCTGCAGCTCAGTGGTCTACTCTGAGTCTACTCTGAGATGGCTTGAAAAAGCAGAAACTTAAGAATGATCAGAAACGGCAACAGGCTAGAGCTGGCTGGATGACGGGAAGTGCAAAATCCTGGGTAGTTCAGCAGGAAAGACACCTGACCCACAACTGTAAGGACTGAGGTTCAGTGAGCAGGGGTCAAAGCCAAAATCATGAGACAAAAACAGGTAAGAAAAGGGAGAATGGGGAAAAGGAGAAACAACACAAAACTTCCCACACAAAATCAGCATTTCCTCCAAAAGAGCAAAAACAAATGAAAAACCAAAGATATACAGATATGTTATAAATTCCTGGGGGGGAAAAAAGATTTATCCCAGATAGCATTAATTTTGTGTAATAGTCTCAGAATAGTGTAAACATGCTAAGTTATAATATAGTAAAATTTAAACTTCTCTATAGAAAAGGCATAATAAGCAAAGTTAAAGGACAACACATGGCAAGAAAATATTTATAACGCATCCAAGCGACAAATGCTTATTGTATAGTATATATTAAGGATCAGCAGGGCACCTGGCTGGTTCAGTCAGTAGAGCATGTGACTCTTGATCGTGAGGTCTCAAGTTCGAGCCCCACCTTAGGTGTAGTGATTACTTAAAAATAAAATATTTTAGGGCTCCCTGGGGGTTGAGGATCCGACTTCAGCTCAGGTCATGATCTCCTGCTTAAAGTGCTTCTGTTGTTCTGTCATTCTGACAGCACAGAGCCTGCTTCAGATTCTCTGTCTCCCTCTCTCTCTCTACCTACCCCTCACCCACCCTCTCTCTTCAAAAATAAATAAACATCGAAAAAAATTTTTTAAATAAATAAAATAAAATCGTTAAAAAATCTAGCAAATCAGTATGGAAAATACAAAAAATTCAAAGGTTATGAATAGGATACGTAAAAGACAAAAAGTAGCTCCTTAAGGATATGAAAAGGTGTTCAACCTAAATATTATAAGGAAAATGAAAAATAAAATATTTTACCTGCATCTGACTGACAAAACCTAAAATATCTGCCAATACCATATGTTGGGCATAATGTCTCATTTACTAGCCTACTATAAAACTCATAGGTAATATTACCTACCTATACATATACTTTGAAAAACCCAATAATATATCATAGTATCATAATATACAATATTATAAAATATGAAAGAAGGACTAAAAGGAAGTAGTGTACAATATAATTATATAGTTTAATACATAAATACTTGGGCATGACAGCATAATGTTAGGCATTTGCACCAATATCATGGTGAAAAGGACAGCGAAGAGTATAGAACAAAACCTGGCTTTTTTAGTAGAGAATTTCCTGATAATGGGAATTGTTGTCATTAGTAATGTGCCTTGTAAAGCTTTTTAAGTACCAATTTTTATGCATATCAGGATCTCCCAGGAAAACAAAACCAAACCAAACAAAACAAAAGAAACAACAACCCAGTATACCTTTGTACAGTTTATACAGTGATTCTGGTCACTGAAAATTCAACATAAGTTAAAACTAAGCAAAAAATTCTTTGGACTTATATGAAGCTAATTTATAGCTCTGATAGTTACACACAAGTTTGGATTTTTGTTTTGTTTTGTTCTGTTTTGCTGATCTTCATAAATGTCCAGTTACATTTTCAAAAGGTCTTTGAGGAGCAGGACAATTCTTGTCATGAGCCTGTCACTTGCATTGTTAGTCATCACACATTCCTGACCCCTTCCCCCCACCCCACTCTTGCCCAGTTAATGCCAGTAGCACTTTCAAATCATTATGACACCCAAAACTTCCCCAGAAATTCCAATGAATCTCAGAATGTACCACCCCACCTAGGAGAAGCTCTGACTATGGCAAGGACTCTTTCAGTGCATTGATTGTGATATAAATCGGTACAACTTACAAGGGCAGTTTGTTAATTTATAATAAATTTAAAGGCTTCATCCTCTAAGACCAAGTAATTCCACTCACAAGCATATACTCTAGAGAAACCGTAACTCATGACTTGGTGAAGAATGTACGTGAGTGATTATTGCAGCCCAGAGAAAAAATTGAAACTACCTAAATGTCTATAAACAGGAGAAGGGATAAATAAATTGTGATATATTCTTGCAATGGAATTCTTGATAGATATACATATAAAATGATGGAGGTACATATATGAAATGATAAA
>NW_024412397.1:33680535-33790356 GCF_014898765.1 Herpailurus yagouaroundi | reverse complement strand
ATAGATATACATATAAAATGATGGAGGTACATATATGAAATGATAAATTTCAAAAACATAAAATTGAAAAAAAGTTGTAGAAGGAGCTGTATGATGTCAATTACATAATTTTAAATATATGAGACCAATACTTTACATTGTTCCATATACATACATATGTAGTAAAAAACAATAACTCACATCAGTGTTGAGACAGGCTTTTCCTCTTTTCTAGAGGAATCTAGTATGTTACTTCCCTAAGCAAAAGTTTCAAAGTGGATATGTCAAAATGTTTATGTCATTAACCTGGTATCTACCAAAGTGTTTCTTAATATCATCCTCTATATCAAGTATAGTTATTTGTTCAACTATAGTGTTTTAGCTAACCAGAGCCAGGATCTCTTTCAAGGCATGAGCATTTGTTGGTTCCAGAAAGGGTTATTTTCTTTTTCTTTCTCTCTCTCTTTCTTTCTTTTTTCTCTTTCTTTCTTTCTTTCTTTCTTTCTTTCTTTCTTTCTTTCTTTCTTTCTTTCTTCATCAAATCTTATATTTGAAATATGTCCTTACAAATAACTTTTTTCAGTTTATTTAGAGAGAGAGAGAGAGAGAGAGAGAGAGAGAGAGAGAGAGAATGAGAATGAACAGGGGAGGGACAGAGAGAGAATCCCCAGCCAACCCTGCACTGTCAGTGAGGAGCCTGATGCAGGGCCCCGAACTCACAAACAATGAGATCATGGCCTGAGCCAAAACCAAGAGTCAGCAGCTTAACCAGCTGAGCCCTCACAAATAACTTTTGCCACAGGTGTCTTGACAGCCTAGATTCTCCCAAGTTATAAGAAACCCACACTCTTTGCATGAAACAATGTATCACTCATCTTTTCCTTAGCCTCAGCAGCCTATCTACCTTGCATATCATGTACTAGAAACAAATAGCTGGAATGTGGAGGTAGATGTTCTATAAAAATAAACACATGAAATGTGTGTTACTGGTGAAATGATTTTGCCCTGTGCCAGGAACTTTAGTTCATAGTGTCCTCGAAAAAATTAGTTGTATACTAAAATAGATGTGTTTCCTATAATCTATCAAACTTTAAAAAAGGAAAACTGTTTCCTAGATTATTTCTAAGTATTGCAGACATTCTGTAACATACATTAAAGGACAGAGTACCTACTCATATTTCTTTTCTCTTTTTTCTTTCTTTTTTAATAGTAAAGATTTATCCAGCAAGAAATACAAATAGGATATTAGTTAAAGTTATGCCATGACTGTTGACAAAGTTTATTTTATTTTTCAACTTTGGACACTTAAAGATCAGCAGAGACTTCATAGCAAGCAGCATAAAAGCCATAAGGCAGTGACCTTTCAAACTCAAACTTCTGTGTAATGTCGATCTAGTGGAATAAAAGACAGTATCTGAGAATGACGTAGCATCAACGTGATAAAAACAGATGCGGGTCCATTCATGTTATCTTCCTTGTGACTGTGGACTCCAGTTTAAGTTATGATTTGTATTATATTTATTTTGTTTTCACAAACCCTTAAGATCTCAAGAGGCTAAATGTTTTCTCCAAGGAGGACCTGCTGAGAACTAAAGTCAAATTTTGGAACTCAGAATATGCAGGTCACTTCAGAAGCAACTCTTGATACAGTAACTCCTACTGTTGCCTAGGAATGCTATTTATTAAAAGTAGTCAATCAATGTTGTTGAATAAATAAAGTGGATTTGTCACAGTGGGGCATCATGCTTCATTTAGCCCAAGAATTGGCTTCCATCAGTAGTATCAGACGTTGTTTTAGAGTTACAGGAATATCTATCATGGTGACAATTCAGAGATTAGCTTTATGAAAAATACTCATTTCTGGCCCATTATGCATTGTCCTCATTGATTTATCTAAAATTTTATTAAGGTACTTTCACATAGACCTTGTTCTAGTGTATAATAAAAACTCTTTACTAACCCCATATATACTACTTTAAAAATGTTAGAGAAGGGTTCTCTGCGTAGGGTAATCCATGACACTGGCACATATATTTTCTTCCCACCCCATATAGCAGTTGCAGACTTCAAGCCCTGTTCCTAATTTCCAGTCTTCAGTCAATCACTAATTAATTCATTTGGTTAGTCAGTCAATCAATCAATGTTTATTAAGTAGCATTATATGCCATGCATCATTTTAGATGCTGGGATTGAGCAGTGACAAAACATGCAAGTCTCTGCCCTCAAAAGCTATTCTGAAGGGGAGACAGACAATAAGCTGAAATATAAATTTATCTATCTACCTACCCACCTACCTACCTATCTACTGATCTCTCTATCTGTCTACCATCTATTCATCTAATTATGCCAGAGCACATAAAAATGTTAAGGGGAAACTAAGGCAGGGACAGAAAATAGCAAGTATGTATGGGCTCCGGAGGAAGAGAGAGCATGCTGGTGTGCGGATTGCAGTTTTAGGTAGGGTGACCAGGCTTTTTGGACTAGGTGGATAATTGGTTGAAGATGGGAAGGAAGTGAGAATGTAAATCCATGAGAAGAGTTTTCCAGGTAGCAGGAGCAGCCAGTGCAAAGATCCCAAGGCTGGGGTGTGCCTGATATGTTCAAAAATCAGAGACAAGGCCAGGATGCAAACCTCAGATGTTTGCCTGAAACTCTGAAGTCAATTTCTCTTTCTTTCTTTGTCTGTCACCTTGACCATCCTGTCAGCTTTCTTCACCATGATTCTTTCTTGAGTTACAAAAACCAGGACCATGAGAATGCATTCAGGTTTCCAAAGAGGAATAATAACACTGGGAATTTAGTTCCTTTCCCCTTGAAGCCCAGTACACTTTTAGTCATCTGCCTTCTCAATCCCCTCCCAGCAAGTTTATAAGACAAGTCTTCCTTAAAGTTTGCATGGTTCAAAATGTTTTGACCTCTTTCACATTGTGTATACTACTGCCAATATTAAAGGGAGCTCTATATCTAAATTTAAAAAGGTAAGTGAGCTTTCCTAAAGGAAAACTGGAATATATGAATTTCACTTGTTATAGAAATATGTTTTGATACACCATAGTATCAGAGTAAGAAAACTGTTTAAATATAGGTAAAACTAAGAATTGCATCAATTTAATATTGGCACATTATACAGCAAGAATTTTTTTTAATGCTGTTTGACTATCATGTGCAACTAATTCCTGATTTTTATGGATTTGTTCTTCAGCAAGCACAAATGCACCCTGGGTATATCCCCTAGTTTTTTAAAACTTTTTGAGGTACCTGTAACATTGTCAAATTTGCTTTACCCTGAACAATGCAAGAAAACTCAAAACCTAATTCTGAAGTCAAGTGCACACAGTATTATTTGTAAGATTTACACACTCATTCAATTAATTATAATGACAGGAGTGAAAGGCCTCTCCATTCTGATCCATTCATACATACTTCCAACCTGTTGTAATCACTATCACTGTGTATCCCGTACTATTAGTTACCTCTCATCTCTTCATTTTTTACATTTTCAACTGCTTTGCTAACTACAAACCATCCGCTTCTGGCCCCAGGCAACTGCTGCTCTGCCTTCTATCACTTCAGAATAAATTTGCCTTTGCTAGAGTTTCACATAAATAGAATGATACAGCATGACCTCATTTGTGTCTGGATTCTTTGGCATGATTATAGATTGATCACATGATCGTCTACCAATAGTTTGTTTCCTTTTATTTCTGAGTTCTATTTCATTGCATGATATATCACAATTTGTTTATTCACTCATATATTGGTGGGCAATATTAGGGTTTCCAATTTGGGGACATTAGGAATAAAGCTTCTCTAAGTAAACATATATAAGTCTTTATAAGGACACATTGTTATTTCTTTTCTACTTAGTTGTATAATTGCTCTATTCATAAAATTATTTTCAAAATTGGTTAAACCATTTTACATTTTCACCAGCATTATATGAGGTGTAGTTACTATACATCCCCACCAACACAGAAGTGTGTGTGTGTGTGTGTGTGTGTGTGTGTGTGTCTTAATTTTACTCATTCTAACAAGGGTATAGGTCTATATTAATTTTATTTGCATTTCCCTTAAGGTTAATGTTGTTGAGTGCCATTTCATTTGCTTATGGCCATTTGAATATCTATTTCTGAAGTGTCTGTTTAACTCTTCCTCATTTAAAAAATTGGGTTTGTGTCATTAGTATGGGGTTATAGAAGATTTTAAAAATATTTTTTCTGGGAACTAGTTCTTTGTCATGTATATGAGTTGCACACATTTCCCCCTAGTCTGTGATTTAACTTTTCATTTTCTTAATAATGTCTTTGAAAGAGCAGAATTTTCAATTTGAATAAAGGTCGATTTATCATGTTTTTATTTTATGATTAGTTATTTCTGAGTTCTATGTAAGAAATTCTTTCTTTCTACAAGGACACAGCAGTTTATTGTTTTCTTCTAAAAGTTTTATAATAGTAGTTTTTACATTTAAGAACTAAGATTTATTTTGACTTAACTTTCTTTCATTTATGTGAGGAGGTAAAGCTTGAGATTCCTTATTTTTCATACGTATATCCAGAAATCCTAGCACTCTTTGTTGTAAAGATGCTCTTCCTTATTTAAATTACTTTGGCACTTTTATTGAAAATTAATTGATCATGTACTGAGTGTGGACTCATACATACATGGTGGGTGGATTTCTGGAGTCTCTATTCTGTTACCTTGATAAATGTATGTGTTCTTACTTCAATAATACATTGTCTTATTTACTCTTGACTTATTTAAGTCTTCAGAGAAGGCAAAATTACCAACTTTGTTCCTTTCCAATATTGTTTTTGCTATTTTGGACCATTATCATTTCCATATGATTCTAAAGCAGCTTGTCAATTTCTAATAAAGAAATACTGTCGAGTTTTATTTGGGATTACTTCGAATGTATGAATAACTTTGGGAAAAAATTTTAAAGATGGCTAATAATCCATGAAAATACTATATCTGTCATTTTATGTATGCAAATCTTTGCTTTGTCAGGGTTTTGTACTCATCAGTACATATCTTGCAAATATTTTGTTAAATTTATTCTTAGGTTTTTTTTTTTTTTGTAATTTAAGTTTCAATAACTTATTCTGATTGAAATGCAATTGATTTCAGTATATTGGTCTTGATTGTGCAAAACTCCCTCTGATAATATAGAAATTATCTCTTAGGAAACTGAGCCAATTCTGGGCATACTTGATTGGTTATTCTTTTCTCATAGATCACAATTTTGCTTTCCCATTGTCCAAGACATGAAACAATGCTTTTTACATATTTCATCCAGTTTCCTGGTTGTTTACGGTGGAAATGTAATTCCAGACTCTGTTGTTACTTCATGGCCATAAGTAAGCCCACAGTGATCTTTGTTTTTTTCTTTTAATTGTTAATATTAAAAGTTTATAATGTAATTCAAGGAGCTTATACCCCTTAAAATACTAAGCTTCTAATCCAGGCACATGAAATAATTTTTTTTTTCATTTTTTCAAGTGTTTCTATGTTTCTCAGCAGAATTTTAAAATGTGCTTAATATTTGCTTGATATTCATCAATTACATTGCTATGCAATTTTTTGGGTAGCATATGTTAAACCTTTTTTTTACCAAAGCATTCTTTTTCTCTTTTAAAGTTTAAACTTTTTGACAATTCTGTTAGTAATCAGAAGTGAATGTTTTATAAGGATCTTTTTTTTAAAAATTTTTTATGTTCATTTATTTTTGAGAGAGGGAGAAAGAGAGAGACAGAGCATGAGTGGGGGAGAGGCAGAGAGCAAGAGAGACACAGAACCCGAAACAGGCTCCAGGCTCTGAGCTGTCAGCAGAGAGCCGGACATGGGGCTTGAACTCACAAACTAGGTGCCAGATAATGACTTGAGCCGAAGTCAGACACTTAACTGACTGAGCCATCCAGGAGCCCTATCAGGATCTATTTGTTTGTTTTGTCTGGAAGGAGTAGTAGCTCCTTATGTCTTCCCTCCCTGTTTCCCTTCCTTCTTTCTTTAAACAATTTTTAAATTTTAAATGGCAATAGTTAGTTGAGATTCTGTGTTTTCTTTGATTAATTTTGGTCAGTTATATTTCATTGCAAAATGATTCATTTTCATTATAGATTTTAAAGTTTTGCATATTATTGATTAAAATATTCTCCATATTGAATAATGTATATCTGAGTTTATTCCCCTATCAGCATAGCGGGTAGTGTGTGTTTACTTTCCCCCCTTTTTTTCCATTAAATTAACCATTGTTTTATACTTTATGGTTTAATTTAAAAACGTTTTAAAATACAATACTATTAATAAATGTTTATTCTCTATTTCATAAATTTTGACTTTTTGTTTATTCCCCTTTTCTCCTTTCTTTACTTCAAAAAAATTCTTTTCTATCTTTCCAAGTTCACAGCCTAATCAATTTATATTCATTAATATTTTAGTGATGAAGTAGTTTAAAGTCACTCATTCTCTGAGAAGATTTGTCTGACTGTATCCAGTCTTCAGTACCAACCCTTTGTAGCAACAATCAATTTATTTTTCTTCTTCTCCACCCACCAGTATCAGGAACCCCTCTCTGAAGAAAAATCAGAATCACTCTATTAAAACAGGTTACACTGGAACATGCTATGAACTGGATTTGAATTTAATTAACCATATGAGTCATTCCTCAAATTGGATAAGGCGATGGAGACAGTGGGGGGAGTATATAGAACTCACGATGTCCAGTGCTTTTATAAGTCGAAAATTGAATGATTGAAAATAATTTTCCCTCCTCATATTTGATAAATTCAAAATGAGCAAGCTGAGAGGAATTATGTATGTTTTGATGGGCACTAACCTTTAGAGCTCAGCATCAGGCTTACCAATCATATTTTCTCCAATTGATTTCTTATTGCCTGTCGTGACGACTTAGAGCCCAGTATAACTCCTAATACTCTTACGCAGAGGGATGCTCCAGGTATGACCCATCTATTCTCCTGAACCATGGCTAGTTAGCATATTTCAACTTGAACAATGACACAATAAAATTGTAACACACTGAAAAGTAGTATAAAAATAATGAAAGGATATGGGACGCCAGGGTGGCTCAGTCACTTAAGCAAGTGACTCTTGGTTTTGGCTCAGGTCTTGGTCTCACAGTTCGTAGGTTCGAGGCCTGAGTCAGGCTCTGTGCTGACTGCACAGAGCCTGCTTGGGATCCCCTGTCTTCCTCTCTCTCTGCTCCTCTCCTGCTTGTGTGCGCTCTCTCTCTCTCAAAATAAATAAACTTAAAAATAAATAATGACAGGATAATTGTATCTATTTCAGAAAGAAAAAGAATGGCTTGGGGTAAGGAAAATAATGTCTAAAGGCCTAAAAGAGAGTTGTTTTTGTAAGCAGTAAAAAAAAAAAAAAATCATAACGCGTGCACACACACACACACACACACACACGGAGAAAATGTCATTGTTCATGGTAAGCAACAGTCAAAACATGAATTCTTGTCTACATGATTTTTAAACTCTCCTGGAAATAATTAACAAATATAAGTCTCTCTCCAAAGCAACATTCTGTTTGGCCTCTGACCAATAGGTAACTCCATTCCCAAAGATACTGGTCTAATTCCTTCTCCCTGGTGAAAGAACTCAGGGGGAAAACTATAGCTCAGTCTCTCTTTTTCAATTACATCCACCTACTCCCAACAGGCTTCACCCAAACAACAAGTCCAAGGATTCTAAACAAGATGTTTTTCTTTTGAACATGTCCAACCTGGCGCAGCCTCCCTAAAGTGCAGTTCCAATATGATTCAATATGATTCTGGAATAAAATCAAATGATGTTAGTTTCCTTTTTTCCTCTACTGTAAAGAAGTTTCTAATCTCACAAGGCAAATTTCTGATTTCTCTGGGATTCACATTAAAAAATCATGTCTACACTTAAAAGTATAATAGATGAGAGAGTTTTGCACACATTAAATTCACCCACTAAGTTGAAAATGGAGATAGTGTCTAATGAGATCATCTCTGATTTGTGTATATTAATGAAATAATATTGTACTCAGTTACTCCATGCTAAGTAGGCTAAATATTTATATTGACAATCTGTATATGCAACACAATTACTGAAGGATGATATATTTTTTTAATTTTTTTTTTTAATTTTTTTTTCAATGTTTATTTATTTTGGGGACAGAGAGAGACAGAGCATGAACGGGGAAGGGGCAGAGAGAGAGGGAGACACAGAATGGGAAGCAGGCTCCAGGCTCTGAGCCATCAGCCCAGAGCCCGACGCGGGGCTCGAACTCACAGACCGCGAGATCGTGACCTGGCTGAAGTCGGACGCTTAACCGACTGCGCCACCCAGGCGCCCCATATTTTTTTAATTTTTTAATGTTTATTTATTCTTGAGAGAGAGAGAAAGACACAGAGTATGAGAAGGGGAGGGGCAGAGAGAGGGAGACACAACATCCAAAGCAGGCTCCAGGCTCTGAGCTGTCAGCACAGAGCCCAGCACAGGGTTCGAACCCATGAACGGTGCAATCATAACCTGAGCTTAAGTAAGATGCTTAACTGACTGAGCCACTCAGGCACCCCTGAAGGATGATATTAAAACAATTGCCCACTAATAATTACATTTTAAACAATTCATAACATTCCATTAAAATTCTCAGTCTCTTCATGTCTTTAGTAACTCAGATGATTACTAAAAGATCAGAGCAGAAAGGTTTAATTTAGGTCACACCATCTCATAATGTGAGACTCTAACCAACAAGTCAATAGATTTATCAAGTTTCTGGATTACCAGTAAAGTCAAATCAGTTGAGGCCAAGCAAAAGAAGAATAACTTCAGAATTCAGCAGAACATAGTGTTTTCCACTTTCTTCTTGACTAGGATATTATAAAAATATGTACACCAAAACGTGACACAAATAGAATTTTTATTTTATTGAATTGTTAGCAAGATATCAAAGATGCATCCTTCTTTTGCAATGCCTATGTTACTGTAATTAATAGACAATAATATATTGTCGTGTGCACAAATGTCTTTCCTTCTCTTGTGTGCTCATTATCACTATAATAGGCAAGATATTAAAATAAAATTGCTATGGATTGAGAAGTATGTCATATAGTGTGCAATATATAGAAACAATTTAACTCACAATGGGTAAGCTTGCTACCATTTCTAAGTCACCCTAATAGCATCCCCAAGAGATAGTAAATAAGTTTGCTATATTAAAACCTTGACTTTTAAAGTAAAGAATGTTCTATACAGATGGCTAAGCTCCCACACAATGCTTCTATTTCCCCCAGCTTTATTGAGAGATAACTGACATATAACATTGCAGAATTTTTAAGGTGTCAAATGTGATGGTTAGATACAAGTATATCTTGTAAAATAATTACCACAACAAAGTTAATTAATACCTCCATCATCACACATAATTACGTGTGTGTGTGTGTGTGTGTGTGTGTGTGTGTGTGTGTGAGTGTGTGTGTATGCATGTGATGAGAACATTTAAGATCTATTGTCTTTGTAACTTTCAAGTATATGATTCAGTATAGTTAATTATAGTCACCCCTGCTACATACTATATAACCAGAACTTATTCATCTTATAACTAGAAGTTTGTATCCTTTGATCAGCATTTCTTCATTTTCCCCACTTCCTAGCTCCTGGTAACCACTATTCCATGCTGTCTCTGTGAGTTCAGGTTTTTTAGATTCCCTATATAAGTGAAATCAAACAGTACATGTCTTTCTCTGTTTGATTTATTTTACTTATCATATGCCCTCAAGGTCCATCCATAGTGTCATGAATGGCAGTATTTCTTTCATTTTTATGGCTGAATAATATTCCACTGTGTGTGTGTGTGTGTGTGTGTGTGTGTGTGTGTGTGTCTGTATACACAACCCACACATTTTCTTTATCCATTAATCTTTCTTCTTTTTAATATTTTTAATGTTTATTTACTTTTGAAAGACAGAGAGTAGTGGAGGGGCAGAGAGAGAGGGAGACACATAATCCAAAGCAGATTCCAGGCTCTGAGCTCTCAGCACAGAGCCCAGCATGGGGCTCAAACTCATGAACCGTGAGATCATGACCTGAACCAAAGTTGGACGCTTAACTGACTGAGTCACCCAAGTGCCCCATATCCATTCATCTTTCAATGAAAATACTTAGGCTGTTTCCATGTTTTGACTGTTGTGAATAATGTTGCAATAAGCATGAGATACAGATATTTCAAATTAGTGATTTTATTTCCATTGAATATATACCCAGAAGTAGGACTGCTGATTGATATAATAGTTGTATTTTTAATTTTTTGAGGAATCTTCATAGCGTCCATACATGGCTACATCAATTTACACTCCCATTAATAGTGTAGAAGAATTTGCTTTTCTCTGCATCTTCATGAGCATGTGTTACCTTTTGTCTTTTTGATACTAACAGGTGTAAGGTGTTATCTCCTGGTTTTGATGTACACTTCCTTGATGATTAGTGATGTTGAGTGTCTTCATGTACCTGTTGGCCATGTGTGTTGAATTTGGTTTTTCTAGTATTTTGTTTAGAATTTTTGCACCTATATTTATCAGGAATATTGGCCTGTAGTTTTCTTTTCTTGTAGTGTCTTATTCTGGCACAATAATGCTTTCCTTGTAGAATGAGTTTGGGAATGTTCCCTCCTCTTCAAATTTCTGGAAGAGTCTGAAAATGATTGGAGTTAGTTCTTTAAATATTTGTGTGAATTCACCAGTGAAACCACCTGGTAATGAGCTTTTCCTTGTTGGATGGTTTTTGATTACTGAATCAATCTCCTTACTCAATATTGGTGTGTTCAGATTTTCTATTTCTTCATGAGTCAGCCTTGGAAAGTTCTATGCTTCTAGGAATTTGTCTATTTTTTCTAGGTTATACTTTTTGGGAGGCCACACCGTTGCCCATAGTAGTCTGTTAGGATGCTTTCTGTTTCTGTGGTATCGGTTGTAATGTCTTCTCTTTCATTGCTGATTTTATTTATTTGAGTCATCTCTATTTTTTCAGGTCTCTTTCCCTGTCCCCCACACTCACAGCTGAGGGAGCTCACTCAAATACTCTTACTTTTCCCTGTATGAGAAATTGCAGGCCAAGAAAGTTCCTCTTGGCACTGAACTGTGCCACCCTAAGTAGTGATGCTGTGGGTAAAATAAAACTATTCTTCTTACTGAAATCAATGCATCCAATTTGATTTTTTTTCTCCAACTCTGTGCTGTATCTTTTCTGCTAGAATCCTGGAATTCCAAAGGACACTCTTGTCTGTGGGTCATTGTCAAGATCAGTATTCTTGGGAGAAAGATGGTAGAAAGCCCTTCCCCTGACATGATGAGGATGTAATTCTCTCCCATACAATGCTTTTTTGTGGAAAGGGTGGATCCAGGGGCAAGAGAATATATGACTTATCACTGTGGTAGCAACGCTAGTAGGCAACAAGTAGAACTTTGCCTGTGGTCCTCTTTCTCCCCTTCTCTTTCTCACATAATCTCTAACAATAAGATGACTTTATCCTGTAACTTCTTGTGCAGGTACTTGGGATGAGCTTTCTATCAAAGCAAGAAACACACGCGATCTTCTTTAACTCTACCTACACTAAAATGTTCATAGCTGATAAATATGGATTATATTCTTCTAGAAATGTGGAATCTAATTAGGATTTATTACCATAAATCAATAACTCAAAAGGATTATTCTTGAAAGGCTGACTTTCAGTCACTGTGATGAGAAGACTGTGGGCAATGCCTTTCCAACCTTCTCAGTATTTCTATGATTACACATTATTGGAGGTTTGTATATTTGTAGATAATTTTGGATCTAACTTCAGTACGTAAATGATGCGGCTGAGAAAAAAAATCTTTTTTTTTTAATTTGAAAGCTGAAAAGTATCTTAGAAGTTCATTTTACTCCTTTAGTTTCTTCCTCTCTATCTTGATGAAAAGGTTGTTAGATAATCCTAGAGATACGAATACCCCCTGATTGCTTTAGAAACAATGTACAAATGATTTTACTTCATGTATTAACAAAAAGACACTACTACCAGGCCATCTGTTGTCTTTTTTTTTTTTTTTTTTTTTTTTTTTGCTTGTACCAGATTATATCATTTTTCAGTTGGTCCACATCACTCTCTTAATCAGTTAAAACACTGTTGAGAAGTTCTTGAGTGTTCTTGTCAATCCACTAAAACTCTTCAGAATGGTCCACTGAATGAAACATTGGTTACTTTTAAGTTAGTCAACAGATTTCCTTCACTGGTCTCTGTATTGAACATAATGATTCTAAGCCATGAAGTATAATACTGTAGGAACAAGGAAATTCAACAACATGCATGTTCTTATTGCCATTCATCATCCAACTGTGGGACTGTATTTAAAAATTTTTTTTTTCAACGTTTTATTTATTTTTGGGACAGAGAGAGACAGAGCATGAACGGGGGAGGGGCAGAGAGAGAGGGAGACACAGAATCGGAAACAGGCTCCAGGCTCTGAGCCATCAGCCCAGAGCCTGACGCGGGGCTCGAACTCACGGACCGCGAGATCGTGACCTGGCTGAAGTCGGACGCTCAACCGACTGCGCCACTCAGGCGCCCCGGGGACTGTATTTTAAAGAAGTTAAGTCAACTTCATATATTTGGACCAGGTATGTGAAGTCATATTAAATAGTCATTTTTTACTAACTGGTGTGATTTTATATAGCCTGTTCTTTAGAGTCAGAAACTAAGTTATGCCATTATATAGTTAGAGTTCTGAAATACATGCACAAGTAGCCTAGCATTAATTTGGACACAAATGTTTATACATCCATGCTATTCTATCAATAATTTTAATTATGAAGAGTGAAAAATAAAATATTATTGTTTCAAAAAGATCTTATTAGATTATTTTGTATTACTATCCCAGATCCTTTCATCTTATTTTTAATAACAGAGAAAATTGAAATAAAGTGATGCGTCAAAGACAATAAAAGAAAGTAGCTCATCTGCAACCAGAATTCATGTTTAGTTTGTTCAATCCCTGTACCTTTTCCTGTCAATCGGATTCAATTTAACATGACATAATATATTTTCTTTCATTGCTTTTTACTTCCCATGATTGAGTCATAAATAATACATCTAGATTTATATTTCCAACTCTAAACTGTGTTTGCATCCCTCACGGAGCCTAGCATATAGTGCAAAAAACTGTATGCTATTACATAATTGTTTCTGGAATTTTCCATGAAAATCTACCACTGATTAGTGATTGGCAACCTAAGTGGAATCACATAAGAATTTATGCCTCATGGTCTTTCTACTTGCTTTCAAGACACCATGATTGAGATTTGACCCACTGCTCACCTCTAAGGAGCCAGCCACTGTCTCCTGACCATTTTTCTTCACCCTATCCACCTAATGACAATTTATGGTTTTATGAATTCTATGCAATTGGCAGCCTACATGAATATCTGAGAAACTATAACACAGCAGTATTGTAATGTCCCACCAACTCTATCTTGACATTTGGATTTTTTTTTCCTAGAACACCAGGGTTACTTTCATTACAAATCTTATGAGTTTTATAGGTTTCATTATAATGTGAATCCACAGAAATTTGAGGATTAGGAAGTAAAATCATTAGTTATATCTTCAGGGGATGACTATGGTCACCTAGGAAAACCTTGTAAAGTTGTCATAAAATGATACCTAAGACATTTTAAATGACTTATAAAAAGAAATGCTGCCAGGCAGCAACCCCTTCGGTAGTTATGGGTATAAAGCATGCTGTGTTTAGCAAAGAAGAACTTACATGACCACACAAACACAGTGTAGTGTTCCCTACTAAACTGGAGAGTCACCATTAAAAGCTGCAATAAAAAGGGCAGGTCACCAGCAGACCAAGGATGATGGCAGAAGGGATTTAATCAGCCTTTAGCAATGGGTTCATTTTTCTTCCTGTGCTTTTTATAAATAGTGTGATCTTGGAACAAAAAACATCCATTCTTTCTTTTCAGTCTCTACAACAAAACCTATAATTCAGGTCCTGTTAATTCTTCTAGGACATTAATTTAATTATTTCCTTCCCAAGTCCTAGTGGTCCCCTGGTCAAAATTTCCCTTCTTCCAAACACCTGCAAATACAAAGCCATCTCATAATCAGGTGGACACAGTAGACCCCTTGTTGTTTTCAGAGCTACACTACTGTCCACCAGGAGAATATCCATCTTCAGCCATGGCCCCTCCCTTAGAGGCAGCCTTAGCTTCCAGAGATTTCATTCTGTAGCTCACCGAGACTGAACAATTCAGCCCTCACCTCTATTACCTTATCTACCTCTCTTTCCCTCTTACTCTGAAGACCTTCTTTTTTCTTTTCTATTCTGTGCCTGACATACATATCTTCTTATTCCCAGGTTTATCTGATCACCTTTTTCCTGCTTAGAAAACTACTGGAAATGGTGGGTAGTATTGATTTGATCACCAAAATCCATATTCAGTGTAGTAAACATTTGGGTGTTTCAGTACAATGCTAAATAGTGGACAAGATACAGGCTTTGGAAAATTAATAGCTTCATTTAAACTTAATTTTCTGTGCTTCAAAGAAAGAAAATTCCAGGGGCGCCTGGGTGGCTCAGTGGGTTAGGAGTCTGACTCTTGATTTTTGGCTCAGGTCATGATCTCAGGGTTCATGTAAGTGAGCCCTGCATTGGGTTCTATGCTGACAGCACACACACAGAGCCTGTTTGAAATTCTCTCTCCCTCTCTCTCACTCTGCCCTTCCCCCCTTGCATGCACACTCCCTCCCTCTCTCTCAGAATAAACAAATATCAAAAAACCCATAAAATTCCGGAGAGCTAGTATTAACATCAATAAAAGACAATTAAGGGGTACAGATGGCCTATGTGTTTGGAAGTATGGACTATCCCATGTGACAACAAGCAGAGGGAGTATTGAGAGGAATATAAATAATGTATGCTATAATTTAAAGACTTTTGTATTAGATGAGGGTGTCTTTTTCAAACTGTACATTACTGTCTGCTTCCAAACAGTAAGGGATTTTTACCATCTGTTCTAAAATTAACTGATGTTCCATAGAGCAAAGGTGGGGAAAAGTGGGAAGAGAAAGATAAGTGAAAACACAGAGAAGCAGGAAAAATTAACTATCTATCTATCTATCTATCTATCTATCTATCTATCAGCTTGTGAGAGAGAAGTCCAGCATCCCAGAAAGGGAGAACAGAGCAAGTTCCAGAATCACAGAGAAAGTTCCATAAATGCTTCTCAAAAATAAAACAAGCATTTGTCTTTTTTGCAATTAAAATATTAATGAACGGCCAATTCTAAACTCTGGCATTTCATACATGAGTGTGGTTGGTAAAGCTAGAGAAACAGAAGTTAGCAATGCACTAAGTAAAGAATAAGCACAGAGAACTGCAAACAGAATTAACTGACAGTTCTCTATAATTGCTACACTAAGTGCTCTTTCCAGCCCAGATTAACATAGATATCTTAAAGAGCATCAGCTATTGGTACCCAAACAGAATAATAAAAGGACAAAATCTTTTGGATTAAGTCTACTTGGCTAAATATTTTCCCAATTTTTTGATGAAGAATGGTACATATTTATAATTGAAATTCATTGTATCTGATACGGCTCATTATATTTTTACTTAAGCTAACTGTATAGAAATTTGCATAGACATTTCACTCTGTAGTTAAAAGAATGCCAGTGTTGTTATGGTAAAATTCTGAAAGAAAGAATGCTCACAGATTTAGTTTCATAAAAATGTATGAACTTAGTGTTTTTATTTGGCAGTAGTAACGCAAACCTACTAAGGGCTGTCCACATGAGGTTTTCTAAGATGATGACTTAATGTGGTCCATAACTACCTTAGTATGCTGCACATTATCCAAATGTAATTTTGATACCTGGCACATTTATATTAAGCATTTTGGTTATATCTATAATTTTAAAGTGTTTATATAACACCTAATTTATCTGTTGCCTTTATAAACACCAAGGGAGATTAGTGATAAGTAGAAATTTGATTATATGTCTCCTAGTACCATAGACCAAGAAGCTGATTAGAATTAGTTTGAGGTTTGTACAAGATCTAGGGCACCAAGATATAAATTGGGAAGACAGGCTGCCTCATATGACAAAGCTAAGGTAGTATTGGGGTCACTACTGATTAAAACCACTAACCCAGAATGACCTCTAGAACTTGTCTAAGTCTACATTTCCCTCCTCTACCATATATTTTTTTAGTTTTTTACAGTCACTAAACATCATTGACACCAAGAAGTTAGGAAGAAGATCCTAAAATTTAGAGTTGGATGAGTTATTAAAGATCTATTCTAATGGTTTGCAACTTGTATCTCCCAGAGAGTGCCTTTCACCCCAACCTGTTTCTTGGGAAATATCTTCCTCCACATCCACCGAGGAACAGTTTTCTAAAAAAGGTAAAGCAGCTAGGCTTCTCCTTTATTTTCAAAATTAAGTATGAATAATTTTGCTTTTACGTATTTTATATGATAAATTACTGAGTAAGATATTGTGAAGAAAATCTTTCTGAAATTTCTTCAGAAAACCACTGATCTAGTGCAATATTTCAACTCATGTAGGAATGCCCTTTCAAGTAACTTTGGCTATTAGTTAGTGAGACAGCAGATTAAAGTTTTAACTAGCATTGCAAAGAGGACTGATTATTTTAACTGGACATTATATTGACACTAGCTGAGGACACAAACACAGGGAACACCTGAGGAGGAAACATTATCCTACCATATTCTATGACCTTTCTTTTTTCCATGAAATGAGAATAATGGCTAAGCAAACTTATGAATAAGAAATAAGCATGTGTAAAAATGTGTGTATAGTTTCAATGTATATTGTTTTAATTTTTGTTTTCCTTTTATATATTCCATATATTTGAGACTTTTACTGTGTAATCTCACAGCAAGGTGGACTTAAGTGATCTATCAAAGTTTTCCACATAAATGAAGATATTTATTCAAAAGGCCAAGGATAAATAAGACAAGGCACTTTTTTTAAATGTTTATTTATTTATTTAGAGAGAGAGAGAGAGAGAGAGAGAGAGAGAGAATCCAAAGCAGGTTCCAAGCTGTCAGCATAGAGCCCAGTGTGGGGTTCAGTCTCACAAACCATAAGATCATGATGTGAGCCAAAATTAAGAGTCAGATGCTTAACTGACTGAGCTACCCAGGAGCCCCATGGACACTGGGTTTTGATATGAGAAGTTTACAGCACAGTGGAGGTTGGAAATGGAAATATTAAGCATGACTTATATTTTCCATACTCTGATACTTTGATGTCTAGATTCTTACTGATTCTGAAGGGACTATCCTTCCCAGGGTCTTAGATATTCCTTGAAATTATAAACAACTCTCCTAGGAGAATGAATTTCAAGTGAAAACCAGCCAATTTAGAGCCCATATGCCACCACTTTCTTTACCAGACTGTCACATCTCAGGCCACTATCCACCTGCCTCAATTATCCAGAGGCCTGACACCAGACATATGGAAAACCCCTGTGTGTAGGGAGTAATGAAATAATTCAAACTAGACAATCTTAAACTGGCTTGCCCTGCTTCATCTATTCCTTCCCAAAGAAACTACAATATAGGCTGTTGCCCACATTTTCCCTTGCTTTTCCTGCCCCCTGACTAACTCTGGTGCTTCTGGGCCATGTGGTCCCCTTTCATGGAGTTCCATGTCTCTTGTTTCCAGGGCACTGTAGGGAAACTTCTTCATTCATGGCAGTCACTTCTATACTTGCGTGTCTTACCATACTTCATTAAAACAAATCCTGGATATCCTTAAAACAGGAAAAGAATTAAATTGTTTCAAAATTTACCTTCTTAAATTCCAAAATGTGTGAGATTGAACAAATTACTAAATCTGGGATCCTATGTTTCCTCAACTATATATAGTGAAAATAATAGTATTTACCCTAAAGTATTGGGAATTAAATTTAAATACCTGTCATAAAATTAAATTTTCAGTCCATATGAGCTGTTATTATGAAATATAAGAAGCCTGGTGCATTAACTATGATGTGTAGGTCTCCCAATTTCTAAAATCATTTAACATATCATAATTTGTACTCATGAACTATAACTTTAAATTGTCACTCAATATGTCTGTCTTCTATGTAGCTACTTAATTATTATTTCTCAGCTAGTAAATATTCTCATTCATTTAAAGAAGATAACATATTACCCCATTATCAGTGATCAAAGCATCACTGCCTTCTGATTTGTTGGTGAATAACTAGAGAAGTAAAGAGATTAACTAATTTGGCCAAATCACTGCACAGTTCTTTCCTCCCTCATTTCTTAGAGATTGACATTCAGGGATAAAAGCCTCCATTCTCTGAACACAGTCCGAGAATTCTTTATACAAATCCAACCCAGTATTCACCCAAGAGCTTACCAGACTTGTGTCCTCTTAGCTAATTTACTGAAAATGAAGGTCTGAGCTAGTCTAAGCTCCCTCTCATAAGTATTCATTACTGTTTCCATAGGTTGAAAGAAGCAAAAAAATTGTGGAAACATGAGAAGCAAAGAAGATCAAAGAAGAGAGCAGAAAGAGGCAGAGGAAAAAAAAGGTTTTTTTTTAAAAGTACACTGTAGATTTTCTTCCATAAAAGGATTCTTGTCAAAGTCCTCAAATAAAGTAGCTGCAGGGTAATATGTGTGGCTTGTAGATGAATTTTCTCTGAACCCTCTTTGATGGATCATTTGCCAAAAGGTGCCAAGCTCAACGAATCCAGTGGCAACTTTAGACTAAAAGGGCACGGCCCTTGCTAAGGTGGATCAGAGAATAATCTGGTAATTATGACTCAAAAGTTTCTGGAAGTCACCAAAATCAATGTCAGGAGTCAGCCTTCATCAAATTTGTTTTGTGGAAATTCTTTCTGGGTAGTTCACTCTCCATAATAACAATTATTATTTTGGCAAAAGTAAGAATGATAGAACTGACAATAAATATTGGGAACATGGTTCAAAATAACATATACCAAAATTTTTGTATGATATCATGTATTGAACACTAGAATGGGAAGGCACCACCTATAAAAGTGGGAATTTAGATAAGAAGACAAAATGCTAACGGCAAAGAAAGGTAACAGAAAATAAAACCAAACAAAGAAGAACTTTTCTCTTTTTACAAATTGCCCAAGACTAGTTTTCTCATTAATAAAATCTAAAGGACAGTCACAACGATGAGATTTAAACAAATGAGGAAAATCTCATTCTTGTGACATCTCTTTAAGTCAGTGTGTAATTATTAATCAGCTGCTATGTCTTCCAGTCCACATTATAGTCAGCAGAAGATGCAAGTATAACCAAAAGATTAAAACTAAATGGAAAATTAAACAAAGGCATTTCACTCTGAATATAATCTAAAGCAATGGGAATTAATAGGTATATCACTCAGTAATGAAAGCCTTTTATCATTTTTAATGGACCTAAAGATACATACCTCAAGAGAAGTGAAATAAAGTATTTGAACTAAATATATGTTTGCACAACTATAGGGCTCTGTGGAGAGGATAGCCAGATGATAACTATGTTGGAAAAATACCTTCTGAGGTTTTGATTTTGATGTTTCTGATGATTCATATTTGTTTTTTGGACTAAATATCCAAAACTCAGACACAAAATATCTGAAAAAATAAGCAAACCATCCTGACCATTTTAGCCAACAGGGATCAGGCTCAGAGAGACCATAACTATCCTTAGTCATCTTGTAAGATTAAACAATAAACCTAGACAAACTCAAAATATTATGAAGAATATAGCTTGTCAAAATCTAGTTGCATTTTTTCTTTTGAGAGCTCCTTGCCACATCCTTAGATGATTCAGAACTCAGGGAGTTTACTGTTGTATAGAGGGCAAGAATCATGGGGTGACAATGTCACTGTGTATATATGATAGTATTTTCTGAATAGTCTATAGAGATTCACATAAGATGGTTAAAAATAGGGGGATTTTTGGAAGAAGTGAAAACTTTGGGCAAGTAAAGCAAGCTGGAGACTAGGATCAGGCAAACAAAGGGGTCCCTTTGTGAAGTTTTAACTTAATCAAGACTTTTCTATATGGCAATACATATTATAATTATATGTTTTTAAATATAAATATATGTACATGTATAAAATCAATGAAATCTGAATCAATGAAAATATTTGGAAATACTGATAAGAGATTTATATACAGGATATATAGAGGACTTACATTTCAATATTAAAAAGACAGACAATCTAGTTAAAACTCAGAAAACTGGCAAAAGACTTTAATATATAGTTCTCTAAAGAAAATATATAAATGTCCGATAAATACATGAAAATAGACTCAATATTATTAATCATTATTGAAATGCAAATTGAAGCCAAAATGAGATACCACTTCACATCACTAGGATGTCTACCATGTAAAAAAATGGACAAGTTTTGGTGAAGATATGAAGTTGGAATTCTTTTTAAAAATTTTTTTTAACGTTTATTTATTTTTGAGACAGAGAGAGACAGAGCATGAACAGGGGAGGGGCAGAGAGAGAGGGAGACACAGAATCTGAAACGGGCTCCAGGCTCTGAGCTGTCAGCACAGAGCCCGACGTGGGGCTCGAACTCACGGGCCGTGAGATCATGACCTGAGCCGAAGTCGGACGCTTAACCGACCGAGCCACCCAGGCGCCCCGTGAAGTTAGAATTCTTAAACATCATTGGTATCAATGCAAAATAGTACAGCAATTAAAAAAAAAAAGTTTGGCAACTGCTCAAAATGTTAAATGAAGACCTACCCTATAACCCAGAAATTATATTCCTAGTTATATATCCAAAGGAAAGGAAAATGTATGTCTACACAAGAGATTATACACAAATGTTCGTGTAGCATTATTCATAATAGCCAAAAAGTAAAGACAACACCAATGTACATCAACTCATGAAGGGGTGAACAAATGTGGTATATCGTACAATGGAATGTTATTTGACCATTTAAGGAATGAAATACTAACCCATGCTACATCATGGATGAACCCTAAAAATATTATATTAAGTAAAAGAAGCTGGACGTGAAAGGCCACATATTGCATGACCCCAGTTATAAGAAAAGTCCAGAATAAGCAAATCCATAAAGACACAGAGTAAATAATTAGTTTTCAGGAGCTGAGCAAAGAGGGATGAAATGTACCTGGTAAAGTATACAGGATTTATTTTAGGGATGTTGAAATTGTGCTAAAATTAGAAAACTCGATAGTGATGGTCATTATAGAACGCTGTGAATACACTAAAAACCACTGCAGTGTATACTTTAAGAGAGTGGATGTATGATATATCAAGTATATCTTAATAAAACTGTTACAAATAAGCACACTTGCTACCTAAAAAGAGGGTAGTGTATCACTGGATACACACAAATAAGATTTTAGTTCAACTTGAATTTGATAAACACTTTTTCATTTTTTTAATGTTTATTTCTGAAAGAGAAACAGAGCATGAGTGGGGGAGGGGCTGAGAGAGAGGGAGACAGAATCTGAAGTAAGTTCCAGGCTCTTAGTTGTCAGCACAAAGCCCAATGCGGGGCTCAAACTCAGGAACCCAGAGATCGTGACCTGAGCCAAAGTCCAATGCTCAACTGCCTGAGCCACTCAGGCACTCCTTAATTTGATAAACACTTTTAAATTGCTGTCCATACGCCAGGCAATTACTGGCAACCAATGGGTGCAAGGATGAATTTGAAATTTTTGCCTTTCATGAGCCCACAATCATGTAGAAGATACCAACAAATACACCTGTTATTATTTATTAATTTTCATTATAGAATATATACTATGTTGAAATGTACTGATAAGTAATTGGAATGAGGGACAAATCAGAGTCAAGCACAGGGATTTGACCTTTCAACTTGACACTTGAGTTCGTTGGAGTTTTTCAGGATAACAGACCTGAGAATGACATGGGGGTAACATGTCCAGTGAATGATACATGTAATATGTAACAATACAGAATAGGCTATGATTAAAATCTACATGCTAAGATACTATTGACTCAAGGTGTGATCAGAAAGGCTGGACTAGTCCCTTAGAAAAAGCAACATTTATAGAAATTTAAAAATTGTATCACCTCATGTGTGCTTTCTGTTTGCTCAAAATGAGAAAGCTTTTCTATTTTACCATGGAGTTCAGGGAATTATCTGACTCTAAAGATGCATAAAAGTCATTCATACAAACATGAAAAGATTTTTTTCCAAATTGTTCTTAAAACATTAGGTTGTATATTATTTGGACATTGATGTGGAGTAAGTGCTATTTGCCTTAGGAATCAGCCCTCAATCCAGGGTGTTAACCCTGTCCAAGTATACTTCGTGTCCTTCAGTGACTGCCGCTTCCCCTGTAAATGGCTTGTTCCTGAGCCACGCCTTTAAAAAATACAGATATTATTAAATGTCCAAGCCAAACTTCTATTGACTATAAATTTTATCCCTGAGGCGCCTGGGTGGCGCAGTCGGTTGAGCGTCCGACTTCAGCCAGGTCACGATCTCGCGGTCCGTGAGTTCGAGCCCCGCGTCAGGCTCTGGGCTGATGGCTCAGAGCCTGGAGCCTGTTTCCGATTCTGTGTCTCCCTCTCTCTCTGCCCCTCCCCCGTTCATGCTCTGTCTCTCTCTGTCCCAAAAATAAATAAACGTTGAAAAAAAATTTTTTTTAAATAAAAAAAAAAATAAAAATTTTATCCCTGATATAGTCAGAAGAATTAGAAAACCTTAAGAAAGGCAGTCTACTGAGACAGATAAATTTATAGAAGAGAAACCTGATCTAGCTTTAGAGAATTAGGGAAAGATCTCTAGTAAAAGTGATACTAGAGTTAGGAAAGAAAGGTTGGCTGGGGAGGGGAGGGGTAAGAGGAGGTAAAGATCAGCTTGTGAAAAACCACAGCATAAAGGGAACAGGGTGGAACATATTATGTGGGGTTGATAGGAGTGTTAGGTAAGTCTTATAGCATCAATTATTAAGTTTAACTTTGTACTTTAAGTATATGGGGGTAGTTATTGGGGAAATTGCCTTTGAGAAATGTCACCTTGGTTATAGGGTAGAAAATGGATCAGAGAGGTGCCAAACTCTAAGCAGGGAGAACGGATTTGAGGTTTTGAAGGAATCCGCTTGAGCTGGTAGTTACAATAGGTATTAAGGAAAATGTAGAAGACATGGTGATTGGTTGCATTGTGGTTATAACAGCGTGGGAGTTCCAAGGTGGATGAGGTTTCAGGCTTAGGCAACTGACAGAGTAGCACCATATCCTAAAATAGGAAAGGCAGGAGGACATACAGCCTATGAGACAAAATAAAAGACAAATGGCCTGGGGTGCCTGGGTGGCTCCGTCAGTTTGAGGAACTGACTCTTGATTTCAGCCCAGGTCATGATCTTGTGGTTTTGTGAGTTTGCTCTGCACTAGGCTGCTTGGGATTCATTCTCTCTCTCTCTCTCTCTCTCTCTCTCTCTCTCTCTCTCTCTCCCTCCCTGCCTCCCTCCCTCCCTCCCTCCCTCCCTCTCTCTCCCTTTCCCTGCTCATGCTCTCTCTCTCAAAATAAATTAATAAACTTAAAAAAAGAGACAGAGAGAAATGGCCTTCAACCCTCCATTAGACGTCCAGGAGAAATTGCCCAGTAGAAAGTTAGACATGTGGGTCTGAATCTGTGAGCTAGTGAATCAAATGTGGAAATCAAAGTCATGATGATGGATGATAAAAACATTGGCTAGGAGGAGCTAGTCTTAGAAGAGTATGTTAGGAGAAAGTAATAAGGGCAACAGAAAGAGACATTTAAACTACTGTATAAGAGAATTTGAAGAGGGGGAAAAAGAAAAAGGTGCTATTAATGGCATTATGTACATGATGTTTCCTCACAATTAGACTTATATTATGATTTTGGCATCAGTATTACAGAAGTGATGTACTTCATCAGATTTTCATATCTCTGATTACTTATGAAATAAATGTTTTAGATTGAGGTATATTTGGTATATATTAGTTTTAGATGTACACCATAATAATTTGCTATTTGTATATATTGCAAAATGATCACCACAATAAGTCTAGTTAACATCTGTCAAGAATTTCTTTCCTTCTGATGACAATTTTTAAGATCTATTCTCTCAGCAACCTCCAAATATACAATACAGTAATATAGTTGCCATGCTGTGCATTACATACTGATGCCTTATTTATTATATAATGAACATTTGATCCTCTTGACTTCTTTCATCTATTTTGCTCATGCCCTACTCCCCAACTCTAGCAACCACCAATCCGTTTTCTGTATCTATGAGCTTGGTTTTTGTTGTTCTTACTAGATTCCACATATAAGTAAGATCGTATGGTATCTGTCTTCCTCTGGCTTATTTCACTCAGCAATAGTATCCCCAAGTTTCACATCTATGTTGTAGCAAATGGCAAGATTTCATTCTTTTTTATGGACGAATAATATTCCACTGCATATGTATGCCACATTTTTTTTATCCATTCATGTGTTGGTAGACACTTAGGTTGTTTCCACATCTGACTATCATAAATAATGCTACAGTGAACATGGGAATGCATGTGTACTTTTGCATTAATGTTTTCATTTTCTTTGGATAAATACCCAGAAATGGAATTGCTGGATCATATGGTAGCTCTGTTTTTAATTAAAAATTTTTAACTGTTTATTCATTTTTGAGAGAAAGAGAGAGACAAAGCACGAGTGGTGGAGGGGCAGAGAGAGAGGGAGACACAGGATCTGAAGCAGGCTCCAGGCTCTGAGCCATCAGCACAGAACCTGACATGCGGTTCAAACCGATGAACTGTGAGATCGTGGCCTGAACCTGAGCCACCCAGGTACCCCACTATTTTTAATTTTTAAAAGAACCTCCATACTGTTTTCCACAGTAGCTGCAACAATTTACATTGCCACCAATAGTACACAAAGTTTCCTTTTCTCCACACCTTCACCAAAGTTTGTTATTTCTTGTCTTTCTCATAATAGCCATTCTGACAGGTTTTAAGGTGATATCTCGCTGTGGTTTTGATTTGCATTTCCCTGATGATTAGTGATGTTGAGCATCTCTTCATGTAACTGTTATCTATCTGTATATCTTCTTTATAAAAATGGCCACTCAGATCCTCTGCCCATTTTTTAATCAAATTGTTCATTTTGATATTCATTTGTATGAGTTCATTGCATATTTTGGATATTAACCCCCTATCAAATATATGATTTAAAAATATTTTCTCCCATTCAGTGGGTTGCCTTTAATTTTGTTGATGGCTTCCTTTGCTACACAGAAACTTTTTAGTTTGATGTTGTCCCACTTGTTTATTTTTGCTTTTGTGGCCTTTACCATTGGTGTCAAATTCAAAAAATTACTGCCAAGACCAATGCCAAAAAGCTTACTGCCTATGACTTCTTCTGAGTTTCATGCTTTCAGGTCTGACACTCATCTTCAATCCATTTTTAATTACTTTTTGTATATGTTGCAAAATAGTGGTCCAGTTTTATTCCTACATACGTGGTTGTTCAGTTTTTACAACACCATTTATTGAGGAGACTGTCACTTCCCCATTGTACATTCTTGGCTCCACTGTCATAAACTAATTGACCATATATGTGCGGGTTTATTTCTGGGTTCTTATTCTGTTCTATTGATCTATGTGTCTGTTTTTCTGTCAATACCATACTATTTTCATTACTATAGATTTGTAATATATTTTGACGTCAAGGAGCATCATAAGTCCTGCTTTGTTCTTCATTCTCAAGATTTGATTTAGTTGTTTGTGGGTTTATACAAATTTTAGGATTGTTTGTTCTCTCTGTGTAAAAATGCCTTTGGAATTTTGATAGATATTGCAATGAATCTATAGAGCACTTTGGGTGCTGTGACATTTTAACAATATTAACTCTTCCAATCCATGAGCACAAACTATCTTTCCATTTATTGGTGTCTTCTTCAACTTCTTTTTATCAGTGTAGAGGTAAACTTTTTGCAGTTTTCAGTGTAGAGGTCTTTCAGCTCCTTAGTTTAATTTATTCCTAGTAGTTCCTTCTTTTTGATGCAATTGGGATTGTTCTTTTCTTTCTTTGATCACTTTTTATTAGTGTACAGAAACAAAACAAATATCTGCATATTGATTTTGTATCCTGCAACTTTACTGAATTTATTTATTAACTTTAACATTTTTTGGTGAAGTGTTAACAATTTTCTATATATAATATCATGTCATCTGTAAATACTGACAGTTTTACTTCTTTTCCAACTTGGACATCTTTTACTCGCCAATTTGCTGTGGCTAGGACTTTCAATGCTATGTTGAATAAAATATTCAACAAAAAAAAATAGGTATCTTTGTCTTTTTCCTTGAGTATGATGTTATCTGTTGGCTTGTCATGAAAGGCCTTGACTATGTTGAGTTACGTTCTCACTAATACTCACTTTGTTGAGAGTTTTGATAATGAATTGATGTTGGATTTGATTAAATGCTCTTGCGCTACATCTATTGAGATGATCGTATGATTTTTGTTCTTCATTTTGTTAATGCAGAAATTGATGTGCAGGTGTTGAACCATCCTTGCATCCCTGGAATATGTCCCACTTGGTCATAGTGTATGAGTCTTTAAAGTATTGTTGAATTTGTTTCATTGAGAATTTTTGCATCTATGTTCATCAGGGATATTGGTCTGTGATTTTTTTCTCGTGGCACCCCTGTCTGATTTTGTCATCAGGGTAATGCTGGCCTTGTAAGATGAGTTTGGCAGCATTCCCCTCTTATATTTTTTGAAAGAGTTTGAAAAGGATTGGTATTAATTCTTTTCTGAATATTTGGTAGAATTCACCAGTGAAGCCACCTGGTCCTTGACTTTTGTTTGTTAGAAGTTTTTTGCTTACTGATTCAATATTCTTACCAGTAATTGGTCTGTTTAGATTTTCTATATTTTCATGCTTCAGTCTTAGAAGGTTGTATGTTTCTAGGAATTTGTGCATTTCCTCTAGGTTGTAAAATTTTTAGTGTATAATTTTTCATAGTAGTCTGTTATGATCCTTTGTGTTTCTGTGGTTTTAGTTGTAAAGTCTCCTCTTTCATTTCTGGTTAATTTAATTGAGTCCTCTCTCTCTTTTGGTGTGTCTAGTTAAATGTTTGTCAACTTTGTTCTTCTTTTTGAAGAACAAGCTCTTGGTTTTATTCATCTTTTCTACGTCTTTTTACTATTTCATTTATTTCCACTCTGATATTTTTATTTCCTTACTTCTACTAATCTTTAGCTCTGTTTACTCCTACTTTTCTAGTTCCTTCAGGTGTAAATTTAGACTGTTTATTTGAGGTTTTTTCTTATGGCTTGAGGTAGGCAATAATTCCTATGAACTTCCCTCTTAGAACTGCTTTTGGTGTATCCCATAAGTTTTGGTATACTTTGTTTCTAAACTATTTTTTTTTCCACGTTTTTATTTATTTTCGGGACAGAGAGAGACAGAGCATGAACGGGGGAGGGGCAGAGAGAGAGGGAGACACAGAATCGGAAACAGGCTCCAGGCTCCGAGCCATCAGCCCAGAGCCTGACGCGGGGCTCGAACTCACAGACCGCGAGATCGTGACCTGGCTGAAGTCGGACGCTTAACCGACTGTGCCACCCAGGCGCCCCACTTTGTTTCTATTTTCATTTGTCAAGGTGCTTTTTGATTTCCCTTTTGATTCATTCACTGGCTCATTATTTATTCCATACCATGTTGTTTAACTTCAAACATTTGTGATTTTTTCAGTTTTCTTCTTATAATTGTTTTCTAGTTTCATAGCTTTGTGTTTGGAAAAAATGCTTAATGTCATTTCAGTATTATTAAATTTGTTAAGACTTGTTTTGTAGTCTAACATGCAACTTTTCCTGGAGAATGTTCCATGTTCACTTGAAAAGAATGTGTATTCTGTTGCTTTTAGATGGAAGATTCTGTATATATCTTAAGTCCATCTGGTCTAATGTATAGTTTAAGGCCAAAATTTCCTCAATGATTTTCTGTCTGGATGATCTATCCACTGATGTAAGTGGGACATTAAAGTCCCCTACTGTTAGTGTATTGCTGTTTCTCCCTTTAGGTATGTTAATATTTGTTTTTATATTTAGAGGTTTCTATGTTGGGTGCATAAATATTTACAAATGTTATATCCTCTGGTTCGATTGTCACTTTTATCATTATATAATACCCTTCTTGGTCTCAAATTACAGTCTTTGATTTAAAGTCTATTTTGTCTCATGTAAATTGTACAAATCTTATAGATGGGTCTTGATTATTTTCCATTTAGCCACTCTATGTACTTTGATTGGAGTACTTATTCTATTTACACCTAAATCATTTTTTTACCTAATGTCATTATTGATAAGTATGTACTTATTACCATTTTGCTGTTTCCTCGCTGTTTTGTAGTTCTTCTGTTCCTTTCTTCTTCCATTGCTCTATTCCCTTATGGTTGATGACTTTCTTTTGTAGCATGTTTAAATCTCTTTCTCATTATCTTTTGAGTAACTCCTATAGATTTTGCTTGGTGGTTGCCATGAGGCTTACATAGAACAACATATATTTATAACAGTCTATTTTAAATGATAGCAACTTGAATTTATTCAAAATTTCCACATTTGTATTCTCTTCCCATGTTTGACCTTTTTGATATCACATTTTACATCTTTTTATCCTGTGTATTTCTTAACTAATTAGTATAATTACAGTTATTTTTTACTACTTTCATCTTTTAACCTTCATAATAATTTATGTGATTAATTCATTACCTTTATTATATATTTACCTTTACTAGTGACTTTAATACTTTCATATGTTTTCTTGTGATAACTGCCAAGTTTTATATACATTTTTAATGTTATTTATTTTTGAGAGACAGACAGACAGACAGAGTGCAAGCAGAGGAGGGGCAGAGAGAGAGGGAGACAAAGAATCCAAAGCTGGCTCCAGGCTTTGAGCTGTCAGCACAGAACCCGACATGGGGCTCAAACTCACAAACTGCAAGATCATGACCTGCGCCAAAGTCAGACACTTAACAGACTGAGCCACCCAGGTACCCCACCTTTTATCTTTTTCTTAAAGAAGACTCTTTAATGTTTCATGTAAGGCTGGCTTAATGGTAATGAATTATTTCATCTTTTGCTTGTCTGTAAAACTCCTTATCTTTCCTTCAGTTCTAAATGGTAATTTTACCAGTTAAGGTACACTTGGTTGGAAGTTTTGTCTTTTTTTCACCCCCTTATTTCAGCACTTTGAATATATCATGTTGTTCCCTTCTGGCCTGCAAAGTTTCCACTGAAAAATCTACTGATAGTCTTATGGGAGTTCCCTTAAATTTAACAAGTTGCTTTTCTCCTATCTCTTTGTCTTTAACTTTTGACATTTTATTTATAATGTATTTTGGCATTGGCCTGTTTACATTCATGTTATTTGGAACTCTCTGGGCTTCCTAGATCCGGATGTCTGTTTTTTTCCCCAGGTTAGAAACATTTTCAGCCATTTTTTTTCAAATAAGTTTTCTACTCATTTCTCTCTCTCTCTCTCTCTCTCTCTCTCTCTCTCTCTCTCTCTCCCCCCTCCTTCTGGGACTCCTGTAGTGCAAATCTTAATCTGTTTCATGTTGTCTCATAAGTCAGCTATCTTCATTTTTTTTCATTATTTTTTTTCTCTATGATGCTCTGTTTGGCTGAGTTCCTCTGCTCTTTCTTCAAGTTCAATTATCATTTATTCTGCTTTGCCTCATTTGTTGTTGAAACCCTCTACAGTATTTCTCAATCCACTTATTCCTTTTCATCCTATTATTTAAAATAAAAATTAAGAAGATTCTCAAATTGCTTTAATTGGTAATACACTCTTCAGGATAACTTCTTCTTCCTTTTAACTTACCTCTTTTATTTTTTGAGCATGTTTTTTCTGACTGGGCAAAATTTTCCAGGCTTATTTTGTAGTTTCCCTCTCCTCCCCTTGGTTTCTTTCACTGGGAATGGTATATGGAAACCAAGATCTGAACATTCATTGTTCTCATTGCTACTGAAATGTAATTATTTCCAGTGATTTCAGTGAAGAGAGCTAGGAAATAAGTATACACACACACACACACACACACAAACCTATACTTATTTGTAAACCCATCCTCATATCCATATTTAAACAGAAGAATATGGATATATTTTTTAAAGCATGACATTACACCATTATCTTTAATTCTAATCCAATATCCTGGGCTCATTCTAATTGTCCCCCTTTCCATTTTTGTAACTCCCAAATTCAACAATGAGGTACTTGATTCCCATTAACCACAATCTACCAACCAGTTTAGAAATGGGGTTAATTGCATCAGGGTCTTATCTTCCTGTGGGCCCACTGATGCCAATTTGACAGGAAAGAAGAAAGAAAGGAAAGGAAGGAAGAAAGAAAGGAGTTCTGTATTTTTTATGGTATTTTTCTATGTATGCCCTTTTTGTTTCTGGGGAGAGATTTTTATTACAAAAATTAAGTATTAAAAAAAATTTTTTTAATCTTTGAGAGAGAGACAGAGTGTGAGCAGGGATGGAGCAGAGAGAGATGGAGACGCAGAATCTGAAGCAGGCTCCAGGCCCTGAGCTCAATGCGGGGCTCAAACTCACAAACCATAAGATCATGACCTGAGCTGGAGTCGGACACCCAACCAACTGAGCCACCCAGGTGCCCCCCAAATTAAATCTTATACTTCATTGTGTCTCTCCAAAATATCTACCACAGTGCCTTACCCAAAATTTGAAAGTGGAAAACTATGGGCTAATTCTACCAATACACCTGGTTTATTTAACTGATGCATATTTAAGGGCGCCTGGGTGGCTCAATCGGTTAAGCATCCAACTTCGGCTCAGGTCACGATCTCGCAGTTCATGAATTTGAGCCCCACATTGGCTCTGCACTGACAGTGTGAAACCTGCCTGAGATTCTCTCACGCTCCTCTCTCTCTGCCCCTCCCCAACTCACTCACATGCTAGAAATAAATAAATAAATAAATAAATAAACTTTAAAAAATAAATTTATTTCCAAAGTTTATTTTAATGGATATTTGACACATGTTTTTTCAATTTCTTACTTCTTTTAAAACTCAGATATTATGACATCAGTGGACCTATATCTACTCCTACATGAGGGGGGAGAAAAACCAGTTGATTGACTGCTGCTATCTGTCTATGGAACACTTACTAAGACTTCAGTTAGAAATACCTGCCATACTTCATCTTATTGACTACTTAGCACCCAAAGGAGTATGAGTTTATATCCTCACACATAAGAGGCCCTGGCTGAAAATTTGAATATTTGCTAGTTGATTGATTACCCAAGGTCAAGTTTAGAGCCCCAAATCAACTGAATCAACCTTTTCTAATAAAGCTCTCACCGTTTATCTTTGCTATTTACATCTCTACATCTCCCAGCTTAGCCTAAATTCAGAAACCTGGTCACCGCCATCTATGAATTATAGTAATTTGACCAGAGAATATTACTTGCAATCCCTGAGAAGAGGAGGAGAGAGTGCCAGAACCATTAGTTTCAGGGGAATAAAAATTGCTCATTCATAATTTTGTGTGTGTGGTCTATGAGCTGTAAAGACCACTTAAGGTCACTGCTTCATACAGTATTAGGTAAACATTTAAGAGGTAAATACTTTTATCCATCTTTGCTTCCAGCAAAGAAATAGACCATGAAAACTCCAGAGGGCTGACTTGATATATGTTTTCACTCTATTATTTTTCCTGAGCTAAGTTCTCAGTAATGTTCTCTGTAGATGCAGGTAACTGGACCATGCTCAGTGTGAGGAAAGAAAGGCAGATGTATCTGTGAAGCTATTTTATATATAATTTTTATTTATATGTTTTATACGTATAAATGATTATATATATAATGAAATCTATAATTACATATACATAGAGAGAGAGAGAGAGACAGAAAAAGAGACAGAGAAAGACAAATCTCTGTCCATGAGAAGAATTTAATCCCTTGGAAAATAAATATGTCTGTTAAATTTGTGAATTTATAGGCCAGTTGGAAATAAGTGAGAAAACAGTTATGAAAATAGTTATTAAAGGGCACCTGGGTGGCTCAGTCAGTTGAGCGTCCCACTTCGGCTCAGGTCATGATCTTGTGGTTCATGGGTTCAGGCCCTGCATCGGGCTCTGTGCTGACAGCTCAGAGCCTGGAGCCTGCTTCAGATTGTATCTCCCTCTCTCTCTGCCCCTCCCCCTGCTCACGCTCTGTCTCTCTCTCTGTCTCAAAAATAAACATTAATTTTTTTTTAAATATTATAATCTCTTATATTAATATATGATAATTGACATTGTTTAGTGGCTATACACCATATCTAATACCTATAGTTATTTCTTTGCAAATTGTAGATAATTGTCACAGTTTTTACTTATGTTTGCCCATATGTTAGTGGGATGCCAGTTGATGGTATGTTAACTTGATATATCTCAATTGATGGTAACTCTACCTTGAAAAATGAAAATGACACTCTATTGATAGTGAGGCTGAGGATTTTTTATGTTTATTTTTATCTCCCCTGTGATTATTCATTCATATCACTGAGATGTTAATGAGTTTTGTGGATCCATTATATATTAAGATGATAAAACATTTGTCTTATTGTTGTAATTATTGCTCCTAGGTTATTCTTTATTTTCTTTATCTTTTTTTAATGTTTATTTGTTTTTGAAGGACAGACAAAGCACAAGAAGGGAAGGGGCAGAGACGGAGACACAGAATCCAAAGCAGGCTTCAGGCTCTGAGCTGTCAGCACAGAGCCTGATGCAGGGCCTGAACCCATGAACTGCAAGATCCTGACCTGAGCCTAAGTCAGATGCTCAACCGACTGAGCCACCCAGGGGCCCCATTTTTCTTTATTTTATTTACAGTTTTCATGTACAAAATTTTGAGTCAAATTGTTAACTTTTCTCCTTTTGATTTATTCCTTCACTTCTATAGTTTGAACACTTTTTCTTCTTCCTGAATTGGGAGTAGTAAAACATGTTTCTATCAAGTATCTACTAGACAGTGGGAATTATGATAGCTTTTGGTTATTCATGGGCAACCAAGGCAAGAACCTTCTATCAAGAGGCTCCCATCAATATAACATTGATAGACATGTCAACAATTAACTTTATTTTCCTTTTTCCTCTGTCCTCTGCCATGTAGGCCACAGAGGACTTATATATAAGCAGGGTTTGAGAGGTTAGTTATGGATGACAATGAAAAAAACCAAAATACTGTTTTCCCCATCACTCACTCAAAGACTGATTCCAAATTGAAATTAATGAAGAATGTTTTCTTACTAATTTAATAAAGAGTCTTAGTATAGATCTCAGAAGAGCAAACTCTTCAACGTGCTTCTTACACAGATGGACACACAGACACAAAAACACACATCCTCACATTGTGTCTTACAACTGTCAGGAAAGTGTTGAAGGTGAAAAAGAGGAAACCAGGGACATGTCTCTGCCCATTAATGAAATTAGAGGCTTTACTTTTCCTGAGAGAGTGTGATTTAAGGGCTAATCAGCACCATGGTCCTTGCACATTATCTAAGAAAGTAGAAATTACTGGCTACTGAATCTGTGCTTGGAAGCTCCAGGGGGAATCTCTGCAGGCCCTCTGATAACTTTTTATGCCGTGCTCGAATATTCCTCCCCATGTAATTGGGTTTGTTTGCTATATATAAAAAGCAGCCGCTGGCTAATCGTCTGATTCTTTCTGTACGTGTTTGAGTAGGACAGTTTACTTGTGCAGATTAAGCATCGTGTGTTCAGTTTTTCTCCACTCCACTGGCAAGGACTCTAACTGCTCTATTTGCTTTGCACATTCGCATTAAATTATTCAATGGCACTCACATTCATATGTCTTTAGAACATTGGCTCCAAATGAGTCATATTCACAAGAAAGGTTTTATTTTTAGGCTATTGAAATCAGAAACAGTATCATGGAGAAAATGATTCTAAAAGTAGATTTTAGTTCATTCATGTAGGGCACAACAAACTCTTCTCTAAGTTCTGTAAGTTGATTTCTCTTCAATATCAAGGCAACCTTTTCTGAGGAATAAAAAAGCCATTTCTCACTTTCATTGAGGCCAAAGATGAGGGCAGAAAAAAGAACATGAGGGGCAAGGATATCTGAATGCCCTCAATGTTTCTTTCCTTTGGGAATATCTACATGAAATTGCCAGTGTAACCTCTGTCCCTCTTGAGGCAGGCATAGAGAACTCTGAATGAGAATCTTATAAATATCCCATTTGTTCATACATATTATACTGGGGAATATCCATCACATTAATCCATGTGGGAAGGAGAGTATTACATAAGTCTTATGGACACTACGGATAAAGAATTAAATTAGAAAATGTAATCAAATGTGTGTGTATGTGCATGCACACATGTAACTGACATGAATACAATGGCTGTTACGGGAATCTGGCAAATATTTTTTGTTGCTTGTTGTTGTGCCATGGGACATGTCCCTGATTTTACATGTGTTGCCCACTGGTGTGCAAGGAATGAGCATGAAAGAAGTTCCTCCATTTAAGGTCTCCCAATAGGTAGTTGCCTTTTTGAGCCAAAAGTAATTAGGTTACTTTGTCCACCTGTGGAAATCTTTGGTCCACATGGCCAAATGAGTTTTCTCATTCACATACATTCTTCATTCTCAAAACAAAACAAAAGAAAAAAAGAAAAAAATGCATTGGTGAAAACATGTAGAGCCTCTCCAAATTTCAGAAAGATAAGAGAGGGAAATTTTACAATTTTTTTTCATCATCACTTCCACGTCTTTCCAAGTATTTCTTTTTTCCCAAACCAGTCATTGTCTTCTTTTCTAGTCAGTTTTCTGATCTGTATTTCTTTTTCTTTTTAATGAGATGTTTATTTTTTTTAATGTTTGTTTTTTTGAGAGACAGAATGCGAGTTGGGGAGGAACAGAGAGAGAGGGAGACACAGAATCTGAAGCAGGTTCCAGGCTCTGAGCTGTCAGCACAGAGACTGACGTGGGGCTCAAACTCACAAACCATGAGGTCATTATCTGAGCAGGAGCCGGATGCTTAACCAACTGAGCCACCCAGGTGCCCCTGATTTGCATTTCTATTTTGTAATCAAATTACCCAATATTGAATAATAGAGTGTAAGGATAGCTCTGCTATCCTAGACTCAGTGATAGGAAATCAGTTCTTTTTCCTCCTTTCATGTCCTGAAATCATCTTCACCCACCAGCCATAAGTATATTAGCAGTATACACAGTGATGATCTGGTTGTAAGAAAACTATAATATAATAAAAAATAAACAAGGGTTTGGATTGAGAAATACTAAATTCTTAGTCCCAGACCCAGTCCTATATTTAGAAGTTCTATTATTGTGGTTAGTCATTTGACCTACCTAGTTAATCATTTGATCTTCCTGAATCTTAATTTTCATTTTCATAAACTATTCTAGCCATTTGACAATGAATGAAATGGTATAAATAAAACCACCTTTTAAGTTGCAGTTTTGTTTCAAATCTGGAATCTGAATTCTTATGTGTACATGGCTATTGCTACCTGTTAAGAGGTGAAGAATTAGAAGGCAGCCCGAAGTAATGAACCTTAAAGTGACTGAAATGGGAAGAATTTAAGTCTAGGAGAGCATTGAACAAACAGCATGAGGAAAGTTGAATAAAAACTCAGACCAAAAAGGACTTAGGAGCTAATCTGGACTAAGCCAAAAACTAGAAACATTATGGAAAATAGAGGTAGAATGAGTAGAAATAATTTTAGTATTATTATCTTAAGAAAGAGTCATGTCTTACTGGATTTAACTTAGCCCCTCCCCCCTTTTTTTGCAAGCATACTTCCATACAGTGCGGGAGGTGAAATATAAATGTTTGTAATGCTCAATTTATCATTTTAATTTAGAGGTGCCTGGGGGGGCACGGTTGGTTGTAACTCTTGATTTTAGGTCAGGTCATGATCTCACAGATGTGAGATTGAGCCCCTCATTGGGCTCTGCACTGAGCATGGAGCCTGCTGGGGTATCTTCTTTGTCTCCTCTCTCTTGCTCATGTGTGCTTTCTCTCTCTCAAAATAAATTTTAAAAAATTAAATTAAATTAAAATATGACTTTAATTTAAAGCACTTCCAAGACTCAAAAGCTCAAACTAAAAGAAAAAATACCAAGACAATAGAAACCCAATTACAAATGAAAAATAACATAATAAAGTTCTTTCAGCTCAACTCAAAGCCATAAGACTTATGCCTACATTATCTAAATAAGTGTCTTGATTCTAAGTTTGAGAGCAAAGAGCAGACATAAGGAAAAACTCATCTTTCCTCTACAGGTGAATTTTATTTCAAATGTACCATTTCACATCCATCAACGTTTATTTAAATCAACTAGTTTTCACACAGGTAAAAGAGCAACTAATGAGTTAATGTCGAGGAAGGTGGTTACAATTTAAAAGGCATTAAGGAAACTGAATGAATATTTCCAATTTTCAGGAAAAATAAAGTGATTGAATATCCATGTGTTTGTTACAGTTATTTTGAACAATGACCTAATCTCTCTTTGTTCAAAAGTATGGAACATTAAACAGTGGTTGGATTTATTAAATAGAAAGAGTAGATACTATATAGCTGAAGCAATTCATTGTATATCCACATGGCAGTTTTTCTTTGAGAATGTGAGAGAGAAAGAGAAGGGGGGAGGGGCGAGAAGGGAGAGGGAATGCACTGTGTAATACTCTTTCATTCTAATGCCAAAGCCATTAAAGTAGGGAAACAATGTGTTAACTCACTGACATTCTTAGTTTATTTGCAAATTAGGTTTCCCAGGAGACTTTATTGAGAAGGATATATTTATTATATTGTTGGGGTAAAAATCATTCTGCAGAAAATATGGGTAGTATGGTTGATGAAGAAACTACAGAGTACATTCTTTTTACCCTTTATTTTTCTTTTCTGTGGTTTTCGCTTTTCTCTCTTATTGTCATCATTGATATCAAAGTATATGGAAGAGTATTAAAACTCTGCTAACATTTGAAGCTGTGATGCTTTTGGAAATGGTGTTAAAGCTGGTGAGTGATGAGGATTGTAATTTCTAATATCAATTGACACTTTCTCCTCCACCTTTCATGCATTCAAAGAGCTCTGGGCTCTAATCTGCTCTTAGCTATTGTTGAAGGCTGTCATTAAAAATAGCAGCTGATACTCATATAGCCCTCAGCAGGGTTTGGCCTTCATTGGGTAACAAGTGGAAATAGACCAATAGGCCCTAAGCAAGAAGAAGCACAGTTTAGGTTTTAGAAAACCATTTGAAAGTGACTCAGGTTAGTTAAAGAGGATTCATCCTCTAGAAAAAGAACTGTTCACTGAACACATGATAATTCAAAGTATGGTATAGTTAGGACACTGTTCTGAGTCCTGTGAAATTGTGTTTACAAAAGGGACATGGATCATTCATTCATAGGGAGAATAAAAGTGATCAAATGTATTAAGAAATTAATCCCAATGATTTCTTTCCCACTGTGGTGGTATTTTCTATGGAGAAGCACAGAACATTAGGCTTTGACCTAATTGAGAATGATGGCAGTTATCAGAGTGGTCTTCCCTTGGGAAGTAAAGTAGACATCACATGAAAGAAAACGAACAGTGATAGTTCAGAAACACACCTGTTAGGGGTAAATTGTATCTCCAAAAGGGTATGCTGAAATTCCATGTTTTAGTACCTCAGAATATGACTTTTATTTGGAAATAGAGTTGTTGATGTAATTAGTTAATAGGAAGTGATATGGGAGGTTTGACCCCTAATCCAATATGACTGGTGTCTGTATGAGAAGAAGGAAATATGGACCCAGATATGCACAAAAGCAAAACAATGTGGAGACACACAGGGAGAATATGACCATGAGAAGATGAAGGCAAAGATTACAATTATGCTTGCCATATACTATGGAATCCCTAGTGTTAATAGAAGCTGGAAGAGGCAAGGACAGATCCTCCCTTGGAGGTTTCAAAAGGAACGTGACTCTACCAACACCTTGATTTCAGACTTGTAGGCTCCAAAACTATAAAAGAATAAATTTATCATGTTTTAAGCCACACAGTTTGTGGCACTCTATTATGGCAGTCTCAGGAAACTAAGGACACTTTATAGTACGACATTAGCTTTCTGATATCAAATTCCTGTACTGGATCCTGAGAATATATAAATGATAAAAAATAAACAAACAAAACAAAACAAAACTCCTGAGTTCATATCAGAGAAAATAAACATGCTATTGCAGGAAACAGATATTTTACATAAAAATTTTCACAAAGTATTCATTTGTGGCAAGTGCTAATATAGATGATTATTGAGCCCCTCAAAACATATACTTGGAGGTATAACCTCGTTCATGAAAAAATGGATGATTTTACCTGAAGAAGTGACTTCTAGGGGTGCCTGGGTGGCTAATTTGGTTGAGTGTCCAACTTGTGATTTCAGCTCAGGTCAGGATCCCAGGGTGGTGGTAGGAGCCCTGCATCAGGCTCTATGCTGAGTGTGGAACCTGCTTGAGATTCTCCCTCTCTCTCTTTCTCTGCCCCTCTCCCCTGCTAAGGTGCTCTTTCTTTCTTAAAAAAAATTTGGAAAAGTGACTTTTATTTTTTTTTTTTTTACATATTTATTTATTTATTTTTGAGAGAGAGAATGTGAGTGGAAGAAAGGCAAAGAGAGAGGGAGACAGAGAATCCCAAGCAGGCTCCATGCTACCAGCACAGAGCCCAACGCAAAGCTCAAACTCACAAACTGTGGGATCATGACTTGAGCCAAAATCAAGAGTCAGACATTTAAAGACACTTAACCAACTGAGCCACCCAGGCACCCCAGAAGATGTGTCTTTTAAATTGACACCTTAAAAGCCCCACTAGAGGCTTTATTCTTTGCATTATTGAGCCTTCTCTGAGTAGAATTACAAGAATAGAAATGAGATCCTGATATCTATGTTTTCTCAATAAGTATTCATAGAGAAAATTAGGAAGGAAAGAAGCAAAGAAGAAGAGAAAGACAAACTGCTAAGGTAATAAATGTGTGTGCCAAACTAAAACAAAAGAAAGATACTTTCTCATTGGCATAGGAACAATACTGAATTTTATTTTACATATGTATTTATATCACATATATTTACATATCAGAGATAGAAAGGTTAAACACTTTCATTCCAATAAATGTTGAAGATATAGTAATTTCCATTAGGACTTTCTTGAATTCTCACTGTAGCTTTCCAGGCACATATATATTGTACTGACTTTGTGGGATGAGTTACTCATTAGTCAAAAGAAATTTTCTTTTTCATGTAAATGGTGTCAGAAATTTTCTCTTTATCAATGACCAAATTGTGTTTTGATACATCTTTCAAATTAGGTTGTTAATCTTAATAGTCTAATAGTCCAGGGTTAGCTCCCAGGAGCAAACTAATAAAATTGAATTTTTGAAACTTACACAATAAAAAGAATTAGAGCCTGTTGAATAGTTATTCCATTTGTATCTGTTCAGTAATTCAGCAAAAATTATGAAGTGTCTTCTCTGTATCACTTTATTTTATTAGGCATATTTGAAGGTATTAAAGATATAAAAATGATAGAGGAGATTAAAAAACAGACTCACAACACAACGTGCACATTACATGGCTAATAATATATAGATGAAGAAAGTACTTGGGAATCACAGTGGAAACATGCCAACTACCTGGGAAATGCAGGAAAAGCATCATCTCAGGATGACATTTAAACTGGTCTGAAGAGTGAAGAAGGTGCTGAACAAAAAAATAAATAAATGGGTAAACTTACTATAGCAAAAGGAAAAACTATTCTAGGCTTAGACATATTTTCAGATCATTAGTGTGGTAGATTTTAATTCATCAATAGAGATAATAATTCCACTCTAATGAATTTTACAATGCATGAAAATTTTTCTATTCTGATACAATGGTTCTTAAACTGAATATGTATGGAGCAGTTATCTTCTACTCCAGGAAAGGAAGGTTTTATGTCCATTCTGTCCATACCCCTTCAAAAGTAGATATTGAGTACTGACCATGTTTTTAGTTCTGGGCTTGAAAATGTGAATGATTTCAGAGTATGACTGACAGTCTTTCAGGGACCTTTCTTTTTTCAAATATAATACTCTGAATGAAGCCATATATATAATAGCAGATAGAGACAGTATTATTTTATACATTCAGCCATTTAACAGTATGCATATGGTGACATTTTCTGTATCTCAGAGTAAAATACTATTTAGTGGAAGATGGCTAAGTAGAAAAGGTCAGATTATTAAGTAAAAATTAGGGAGTCAAGAAGGCTGAAGATCACAAGAGGACAACTTTAGGAAATCATGTCAAGCTATAATGAACTAATATAGGAAAATCATGTAATGCCAAGAATCCATGAGACTGATACCTTCTATGCATCATAAATGAGTTTCTGGAGAACAATAATATGATTATAAAATATCCAACTTTAAGACAGAATATTTTTAATCTATATTCTTATTTCCTATATTTTTTATTATTACTGTTTCATGATTAACAGAATTTATATATGGTCTTACATTGTCTTGGCATTTCTTACATATATACGAGGTGTGGCAAGTAGTACCAGGGTATTTATATATTGGTATAGTATACATTATACAAAATGTAGTAATATCAGTAATTCTTAATTTAATTGATTTAGTTGTTGATTTAATTTCTGTTCCTGAATAGCCCTAGTAGAATAAACACTTAAAATACAAAATAAAGAAAACTTTAGTATTTATTATTTTAATAGTACTCTTATATATCCCTGGATAAACATATAATATTAAATATATATCTCTGGATAAACATAAATTAGACCTCAGTTTTCCTGTTTTAACATATAGAATTGGATTTGAAAGTGTAAAATTTTTATTTTGCTACTGTTATTAATCTGCCAATTTACAATACAACTGAAAGGTAACAGCGGCAACATCTACCTTTTGAATATATGTTGCAACCTTTAGTAGATAGAAGCATTCAATAATTGAAGATTACCTGGTTTTCAAAACATAAAGCTTCCAGGACCGTGAGAGTTCTGCTGTACCAGACTTCAGAAGTATTTATCTATTCCGTAATTATCTACTATATTCAGAACACAATAATGATGTTGCAAGAGTATGGAGGGAACACTGTATGTGTTCTATTAAAAATATCCTACTTTTGGGGCGCCTGGGTGGCGCAGTCGGTTAAGCGTCCGACTTCAGCCAGGTCACGATCTCGCGGTCCGTGAGTTCGAGCCCCGCATCGGGCTCTGGGCTGATGGCTCAGAGCCTGGAGCCTGTTTCCGATTCTGTGTCTCCCTCTCTCTCTGCCCCTCCCCCGTTCATGCTCTGTCTCTCTCTGTCCCAAAAATAAATAAAACGTTGAAAAAAAAATTAAAAAAAAAATATCCTACTTTAGGGGCGCCTGGGTGGTGCAGTCGGTTAAGCGTCCGACTTCAGCCAGGTCACGATCTCGTGGTCCGTGAGTTCGACCCCCGCGTCAGGCTCTGGGCTGATGGCTCGGAGCCTGGAGCCTGCTTCCGATTCTGTGTCTCCCTCTCTCTCTGCCCCATTCTCTGTCTCTCTCTGTCCCAAAAATAAATAAACGTTGAAAAAAAAAAATTAAAAAAAAATATCCTACTTTAGGGGTGCCTGGGTGGCCCAGTGGGTTAGGGGCTCCACTCTTGATTTTGACTCAAGTCATGATCTCCTGGTGTGTGAATTTGAGCCCCACGTTAGGCTCCGTGCTAATGGCACAGAGCCTGTTTGAGATTCTCTCTCTCCCTCTCTCTGCCCCTCCCCTGCTCATGCTTTCTCTCTCTCAAAATAAGTAAATCAATTTAAAATTTTTTAAGTATTCTACTTTAAAATCACTTTGAACTTGTTCAGTAAAAATGACATGCACATATAAAATGATAGGTTTTTTAAGTTTATTTATTTATTTATTTTGAGAGAGCAAGAGCATGCACAGTGGAGGGGCAGAAGGACAGGGAAAGAGAGAATCCCAAGCAGGCTCCATGCTGTCAGTGCAGAGCCCGACCTGGGGCTCAATCTCATGCATAGTGAGATCATGACCTGAGCTGAAATCAAGAGTCAGATGCTTAACCAACTATGCCACCTAGGCATCCCCCAAAATGAGAGTTTTTATGGTATGTGTTTATGAACTATAATATAAGTATTTACCTAAATATTTTTTCTATAAGTATGTAACTACAGATTTCCTAGGTTTAGATATTGCATATTATGTATCAATGTACCAAAAGTATTTAACATGAACTTGACATGGAAGAAGCACTTAATAAACTTGAATGATTAAGTAAATACATGTATATATTTATTGTCAGGCAAAGATTACACTAAGGAACTAGTTATGGAATTAGAGGGAAGAGAGAATATTCTGATAAATGCTTATAAAGATGATTGCAAATGACTTAAATGTAGGAAAGTTGAAGGAGTTGTACACAATATTCAGGTAAACTTTCAGGTATTTAGAATCAGTACAAGATAGTAACAATCTGTGAGGAGTGGGGGATGGTGATAAGAGAGAACCACCTCTGTCACCATGCGCTAAATAGCAGGTACTCCAGGGTACTAAACAGAGCCTGGGAGAAGAGCATGAGGACAGAGAAAATCACTCCAGGCACTCTCTAACTTACACTAAGACCTAGCCCATGGTAGCCCAGGGCTGAGAAGAGTTGGCAGTTTAGAGAACAGCCTGAGGTACAGGGTACACAGGGTCAACTGAATGCCAAAGGTAGAGAACATGAAAGGAGACAAAACCTCTAAGCACTCAGATGCCAACCCCTGCTAAACGGAAGGTTGAGATTCTACCCTCAAATCATTTGAATTATTTGTTGAATTGAACCTAATTAATGAGAGAACAGAGACTAGATCAAGCCAACCATACAGTAACTCAAAGACCAGACCAAGCTCAACAATAGACTAGATCGACTCAGTAGCCTCTTCTCAGGGTGAGTAGCCTCTATAACAGGGTGAACAAAAGAGCTCTGAACTTGTATAGACACAATATTATTTACTTAGTTCTTTCCAATTCTTTTCCACGTAATGCCTCTATGCAATCAAATTATGAGATAATTAAAAAAAAAAAGATGTGAACCATCATCAAAGTAGAAGCAGCCCAAATGTTGAAATTATCCAAGAGGAACATTAAAATGATAATAATATAATAAAAGATCTAACAAAAATATGTACAACATGAATGATAAAATGAGTAATTTCAGCTAAAAATGTAAAACTAAAAAATGGCAAAAGAGATGAAGAATAATTTTAATGGGCTTGAATGTATATAGCACTTGAAAGAATCAGTAAATGCAAAGATAAAGCAGTGAAAAGTATCCAAAAAAAAAGGAAAAAAGGAAAAAGGAAAACAGATATAATATTTTTGATAAACAAATAAATTGGCCCAAAATTTTCATAACTAAAGACCCAGAATGAGAAGGAGAGGCAATGGGATGAAAAAAATACCACAGGAAATATTGGTTGAAAAGCAAACAACACACACCCACACCCACATACACTGAAGAGAAAATCTTGGAGGTGTTCAGAGAAAAAGACATATATACAAGAAACAAAATAAATGTCTGAGTTGTCACAAGAGGTAAAAAAAACATAAGGACAGAAGACAAATGAAAAGCATCTTGAAGTGGTGCAAAAAATTAAGGAGAGAAGAAGGAGGATAGAGGAGGAGGAAGAAGAAGAAGAGGTGGAGAATTTACATATCTGGTTTCCAAACTTACAATTGTTAAAATAAAATAAAATGGAGGGCAGGCTTGAAAATCCCCAAGCAGACAAAATTAAGTAAGCCCTACAAGCAAACTAAGCCTATCATATTTCATGAACATAACTGAGACTTAGGTTAGTTTATTTTTGGAAATAGCTCTGATAATTACAAAACAAGTCCTCTTCCTAAAATGGTGCAAGATAATCACTTTAACCAATCTGTTGCCATCTGGAAAACCCTACTGTAATAACCAGTCATTGTAAAGGTTAAATAACTTTCTCATTTTCATTTTATAAGCCATCCTGTAACATCAGGCTCTGATCTTCATACCAGTTTTGGATTTGAAGACTCAGTTTGCACAGTGTTTTTTGCATACAACAAACTCTTACTAAATACTATTTTACTGATCTGGTTTTAATTTTTACTATTCTTGTATTTTTTACCCTATAAAGACAATGTGATATTGGCATAAAGGTAGATACATAAATCAATGAAACAGAATTGGGAGACCAGAATAAAGTATTTGTATTTAGGGTCAATTGATTTTTGACAAAGATCTTAAGACAATTTAATGGAAGACAAGTCTTTTCAACAAAAAATACTTACCCAAATGTATATCTATATGCAAAAAGATGAAATTAAACCCTTACCTTACATTACACATAAATATTAATTCAAAGTGGACCACTGATTAAATGAAGAGTTAATAAGATAAAATATCTAAAAGAATACAAAAGAGACAATCTTTAGGAGCTTGGATTTGATGGAGTTTTTAAGTGCAATTTCAAAAGAAAATCCATAAGAGAATAAATCCATAAAAGATTTTATCAGAAGATACCACTAGGAAAAGAAAGGCAAGCCACAAATTGGGAGAGATTATTTGCAAATCATATATCTGATAAAGGACTTGCATTGAGAATACATAAATATTTTTTAAAGTCTAATAATATGACAAAAATTCAAATTCAAAATAGGCAAAGATTTGTCTAATTTCAACAATGAAATTATAGGAATATATATTAAGCACATTAACAGGTATGCAATATTTTTAGTAACATGGAAATGGAAGTTAAAGCAACAATGAGATGCCACCTCACACCCAACTAGAATAGATATACTCAAAAATATAGACAAGAAGAATTGGGGAGAATGTAGAAAAACTACAACCCTCACAGATTGATGGTTAAATGTTTAAATGGGAATGCTAAATGTGGAACCTGGCATCCTTAAAAAAATTAAACACAAACATATGACCCAGTAATTCCACACCTGGGAATCTACTCAAGATAAATTAAATATATACCCACACAAAGATATTTATAGGAGTGTTATTCATAATAGCCCCAAATTAGAATGAATCCAAATGTCAATCAAATGATGAATGCATAAACAAAATGTTTTATATTAGTATAATTGAATACAATATACCGAAAAGAGGACCAAGCTACTGACATGTACAACAGGGATGTACTGCAAAGTCATTATGCCAAGTGAAAAAAGCCAGGGGTAGAAGACCACAGATTACATCATCTCATTTTTATGGAATGAACAGAAAAAGCAAATTTGTATGTAGAGAGTAAGCAGATAGGTGGTTTTCTACAGCTAGAGATGGAGACAAGGATTAACTGCAAATGAGCACTAAACATTTTTTTGATGTTGTATCTGCCATGTTTATTGGAGTGGGAGTGGCAGAATATGTGTTGGCTTTTGTGATTTTTTTTTCCTATATGCAATATGAAGCATTTGAAGTAAATGGCTTTTACTTCTAGAAATGGCACTCTATTTCTGAAGCATGATTCCCACATTTCTCAGGCTAAGGATTATTAGAATTGCAGTTGTGTGATTCCTTGGCTTTCTACTACCTTCCAGATCTCTCTTTCCATGCTGAAATTCTTTTAAAAAGCATCCAATAGTATACTCACTGCAACATATATCAGTATGAGGTCATTTGCATTTTTTTCAAAAACATCTCATCTTATTTGTGAAGCAGATTTCTTTCAACATATCAAAGCATATACTCTCTCTGAATCCATCTGAGCCCTTTTTAAATCATCCTTCTAAGCAAAATACTTTCATTTAAAAAAAATGAACATTTCCTGTACCCAAGTTAACTTCTTGTGTTGAGCCGAAGCAATATAAAATATCAGCTCAAGTGGGAAATGCGGGGAGGAATTATAAGGAAAAGCTAGGAAGATTGAATGGGAAATGACTCTAAAGTCTGATGTGTGGCATTAATGATGTAGCTCACTGAAGTTGAGAGGAGAAGCTAGTTCTTTGCCTCTTGCATCAGGGAAACTAGTGATGCCTTCTATGTTTAAGCTGTGAAAAATTTAAACACAGCCTCTAAATTTTGCTATGAAAATTACCTTTTAATTACTTAAATGAAACATATATAATTTTATTGCCGACATGAAAATTGCAATTCATCCTCATGATATCCATTACCGCCACCATCACCATCAACTACTATGCTCATGCTTTCACCATGTTTATTGGAAAGGTTAAACTCTTTGTTATTACTTTATGTAGATGACAGATAGTGACAACAGTTTTTTTTTAATCTTGCTTGTCCAATGAACAAAGAAAATCAATCTGATCTCAAAGTCTGATTAGTCTGCAATGTATAGACAGCATTTTTATACACGATTGGCAATAATCAATCTTAATTGATTGGCAATTAATTGGCAATAATGAAGATCTTAGACATGGTATGAGGTTTTGAAGAAGCAGAACTTCCTCTGGGTTGAAATAGTAAAAAACAAAACAACAAAACAACAAAACAACAAAAACCCACAACAACAAAAACCCATGTGGTAGAATACCTAGGCAAGCAAAGAAATATGAAATGGAGAGAGACCTAGGTAGGGATGTGTAAGGAATATTACAATATCCATGCAGTGATTAAACAGCACACTAATGATAGTGTTCTACACTGTCACCCGTAACCTACCAGACTCTGAAAGTAGTGAGGAGAGAGAAGTGTTGGAGAGATAATTAGAATCACAAAGATGTGGAATGTGTGGGAAAGGAGACATGTTGGTCAAAGGGCACAAACCTTCAGTTATAACAAATTCTGGGAACCAAACATACAGCATGGTTGATGAAGTTTTGGGTGGTGGTGGGGTTCAGTGCTTATGGGCAAGAAAGAATTCTTGAAGATGTCTTTGGTGCAAAAATGTGATTTTATTAAAGCACAGGACAGGACCCGTGGACAGAAAGAACTGCACTGGGGTTGTCAAGTGTGTCTAGTTATATACCATGGGACTGGGGGAGGTAAAGTCAAGAGGAAGTTTCTTAAAGGGATTTTCCATATGCTAACTACTCACAGATTACTGGAGGCCTAGCTATTATCAAGCTAAGGTTGTTTTTTCCCTCTAGCAAAGCATTAACATTAAGACAGTAGGGAGTTCCTGGAGAAATGTTTTACTCTGCCAGCCTCAAGTATTTGTCAATGGGCTGCAGGTTATCAGGAAATTCAATTTTATCTGTCATTTCTTTCTTGCCTTTGTTCCCACATCACTATGGAGGGGAGGGCGATGTTGGGGCTCTAGGAAACCAAGTCTATAGGTTTCTGGAGATTAGGCTATTAATAAGATTGCCTTTTTCTTATAATTTACTAAGATATTTGTAAACTGATGGAGACTCTAATCAGTTTAACCATTAGTTTTCTGTCCTGTCCTTTATCCTTGGGCAGCCTGGAGTTCCTGAGGACTATCACACATATCCCACCTGGAAGCAGGGAGAGGGAGGTTGCTAGACTGTACTTTGCTGTCAGCCTGCCTTATGCTCCCTCATCATGGTAACTATAGGTAATAGCAATGTACTGTGTACTTAAAATTTGCTGAGAGTAGATCTCAAGTATTCTCACCACACATACAAGAAAAGGCAATTATGGGAAGTGACAGGTATATTAATTAGCCTGATTTCATAATAAATACAGCAAAATATCACATTGCACACCTTAAATATGTATAATTTTTGTCAATTATACCCCAATAAGTCTAGGGAAAAAAAGAATCACAAGTAAATGTATTCAAAAATAATTACTTTGGGAATGTCTTCACACAGTTAATTTTGTCAGGAAAATAAGTAAAGTTCTGCACCATAAGATGGCCCATGGGACTAAAACAAGCTCTAGTTTCTAGCTTAGAGACCCCTCTTTCAGGTTCTTTTTCCTGCCCTGCTTGCCAGTGTGCCAAATTACTACTAATGAGGAATGCGGAAGTAACAGACTATAAATTGTCTCCCTTGCTTGTGCTCTTGGCTCAGATCTTTGGAGAAATGGTCTCCTCTGAGCCTGTGGGTGTTAAATAAATCTCCGATCCACCAAGACCTCCGAGTGCTGCTTGGTTTTTCAGTCAGCGCTCCAGCCTGTTTCCATAACAATTTAACTAAAATTCATAGTTGGTCATAATGATTTACTGGCAGTTTATTACAAATTCCAAAATAAGCTACTTTTATTTTTAAAATATTTTACAAACAAGAAGCAACCTGAATCTTTGACGACATCCCCATTATGTAAATTCTAGTAATATCAGCAGTAGTTATCACTGAAAATATATCACATGAAAATCTTATGTTAACAAGTTCTATTACTTATATTCCAGGAATTTCATCTGTCAGTTTCCTCATCTTTCAAATGAGAATCATGATCTAAATTATATTGTGAATGTTGTATGTTGTAGGGGGGAAAACATAAACCTTTCTCTTCTACCCATTTTGGGTTCTTTCCTTGAGGTCCTATAAATTAAAGTGCAAAAGGCAGTTTAACAAGGGAAAAAAGTTAACATGCTCATCATGCATATACACACACACACACACACACACACACACACACACACACACACCCCACATACACACACACGCACACAGACATATGAGAGCACTCAGTGATGAGTAGCCCAAAAATTTCTTAGAGTAGGGCTTATCTACCACTTTACAGTAAACAAAAGAAAAGAGGTTTGGGCTTCTGGACTGGGGATGAAACCTAAGGAAAGAAGACAAGAATAGTATGGTAATCTATGGTTGTTTAGTAAGGTTTGTTATGCAAATTTACATCGTTGCCTTTTCCATTGATGATTGTTATTAAGAGTCCTCCTCTTCTAGGTAAGGGTGAAAGAGATGCTTTTACAAATGGAAATTTCTTTTATGAATGGAAATTTCCTTTACAAAAGGAAAACTTGCTGTTTTTTAGTTTTTCCTGCCTCTGCTGATTCTCAATGGCCATTAGCTCAAAATAATCCCTATGCCAAAGAGGCATATTTTGAGGTGGCATATTCTGGATTCATTATACTAGAACTCTACATAAAGGGCCAGTGAGTATTTGGAAATTTTAATACATTTTGCATTATCTCATCCTCTTTGGGGAACAGAGATTTCAAACCACAGTTTGAAAGCATATCTTTGGTCTGTATACTTTTGAATTTTGAATAAAAAAGAGAATAAGAAAGCAGCTAATATGTATGTGCATATAACATGGATAGTCATCCTTAAAAAACTACATCTACTTCCTTCATAACCGCTTCCTTTCCTTTTTTCTCCACCCCCTTTTGTTCTTACTCCTTTTTTCCTCTCTTCCTTCCTTTCCTTTTTCTTATTTTTCTTCCTGTCCTCCTTATCAGAAAATTTTAAAAATCAGAAAAGTTCAGACTTTGCTTAGACTGTGTGTTAATTTAGGAATGGGGTGAACTGGATTTATCTTAAATATAGGAATTTTTTAAAAATGTTTGTAAAGTGGAATATTTATCTACTTAAAAGAACAAACACTTTTGGAAAACTCTAGAAATAGCTATTTCCATATGAAAAATACACAGTGGAAATAGTAAAAATGGTACATTCTTGTGCTTATTAACAGTCATTTTTTATTCTTCTTTAATGTGAAAGCTAGGCTAACATTATCTAGCATTAACCAAGTTATGAAACAGAGACCAGAGAATTTGCTCCATAATTTACTGATTGCATGATCTAAGGGAAGTCACAACTGGCAATTTTCGTCTCCCCAATAAGCCAGATAGACTTGACTATATTTTAGCTTTCCTTTATGTCTTATAATACAGAAATACCCATAACATAGATGAGGTTTAGCCACCCTTCGTGATTGTATCAAACTCAAAAATTCTATGATTAGGATTTGCTTTTGTTTTTTTTTTTTTTCAAAAAATAACAGATGATTAGTTTTCTGTATTTTTATTTGCCTACTTTCCTGCCTCAATTGCTCTATCTTCTTTAAAAGTATTTTTCTTATGCTAATACATTTGTATGAAATTTCTAAGAATGTATCTGCTCATTTGATTTTGTATTGCTTAATAAGAGTTTGTCCTTTCCATGACTTCCTTAGACAGAGGGCCCCTGCATTCCAAAAAGGATTTGCTTTTCAGAGACTAAGTCAAATACAGATCCCTTTGCTTTTTCAGCCCTGCCAAGCTGAGAGCCTCCCTGAATTCAGGGCAAGTGGCATAGGGCTCCTTACTTAAAGGAGAATATGAGAGAGCACAACTATCTGGGTCTGACGGAAGAAATCTGCCTGTCCTATTTGGATTCTTTTTTAGGTCAAATTACTCTTAACCTCCTAAAATTCTTTATCACTCACTCTCATTTGGTGCTATTTTGACCAATCAGAAAATAGCCATGCTTTTCTCTATTCTTTTGCTAGTTTTTAAATCTTGTCCTTTTCTGATACTGGTCAAGATGTTAGCCTATCTGTGAAGCTGCAAATATCCCATCCAAAATCGAGTCAACAATATATTTTGGGACTTTCAGATACCCCATATAGCATCTGCTCCTTCTGCAGATGTGGAGCCAGAAGTAATGGACTTAATTTTGGTTGCTTTCAGTTGAGACATTAGTAAGAGCACTGGGTTTTCGGCTCATTCAGAATGTGTGACATGAGATAAAAGATGATGTTTGGGGGTTTTTTACTTTCCATTTTTAAAATTTTAGACTCACAGAAGAGTTGCAACAATAGTATAGAGCTTCACCGTATGTCTTTCACCTAGCCTCTTGGGATGTTACCAAAAGCATGGTACAATGGTAAAACCTAAAAAACAATAATATTGGTACAATACTATTAATTTACAATAGACTTTATTTGCATTTTACTTTTTTTTTTCCTACTAATGTCTTTTTTCTGTTTCAGGATCAAATCAAAGCCAGGAACTCAAATTACATTCAGTTGCTAGTGATGTGAAAATGTTGGGGTTCAGTGCAACTGATCAAGAAAGAATTCTTGAGGTGTCTTCAATGCAAATAGGTGGTTTTATTACAGCATGGGACAGGACCTGTAGGCGGAAAGGTGCATGGGGGTTGTGAGGGGTAGTGATTATGTATTTTCAAGTTGGGAGGGGGTTATAGATAATATAAGTCTCTAAGGAATTTTGGAAGCATAGTTTCCAGGACCTTGAGGGGGCTAGTTAGCTATTGTTAGGAAAAGGTCATTTATTATTGTTTAATAAAACCTTAGTCATGAGACCCTTCAGATGTAATAGGTGGGCCATATGCTTGGAGGATGATTGCTAATATATATCTTCGGGGTGTGGAGATAAAGGAAGTTTCCAAGGGAATTTTTTTTTTTTTATGTTAAAGAAGACTTACAGGATCCCGGAGGTTGGGTTAATATTAAGATAAGGTTTCCTTTTGCCCTTAGCAAAGTACTAACATTGAGGCAGTTGGAGTTCCTGGAGGAAGGTCACTCTGCTTGTCTCAAGGACTTGTCAGTGGGCTGTTAGTTGCAAGGAAATTTAATATTTTTTCTTTTGCCCTTGTTCCCCATGTCAGCTAGGACTTCATAGTTTCCTCCTGTGACTGTATCTCCATTTTTTTTTTCTTTTTTGTGACCTTGACACTTTTAAAGATTACTGGCTAAGTATCTTGTATAATGTTTCTTAATTTTGGTTTGTCTATTACTTTATCATGATTGGACTGGGGTTATGGATTTTAGGGAAGAATACCACAGAGTTAAAGCGCCCTTCTCATTATATCATTTGAATGAATAAATGTCAAACATGACTTATAACTGGTGACACTAACTTTGTAACTTGGTTGAAATGATGTCCACAAGATTTCTCCACTGTAGAGTTATTGTTTTTCTCTTTCTGTACTACATTTTTTGTAAATGAGACAACACTTACAAAAGAAGGGGAATTAAGTTGAATTTAAGCTCCACTTTCTGGAAGGAAGTATATAAAAAAATTGGACATATATGTTAAAAACACTATAGTATTTATTAAATACTTAGGGAGATAATTTGAGGCTATGGAAAATCGCATGCAACTGCTTGAAGTTTTTTACTTACACCAAAGCGAAGCTGGGGGGATAGACATCATCCTCAAATAAGAAAGAAATGACCTGTAGAGATTTTCCCTTTCATTTTCATTTTTTTTTGAGTCAACTCTCCTCTTGTTTTACTCTGCTTTGAAATGTTTTTCAGAGCCTTAGTTTTATAAAATATTGTATCCAAAATTTTATGTTCTCTGTGGGAGTATCCATGTATCCACTTTGCTTTGCTACCGTTACTGGAAGTTTCAAGGCTCAATTAATTTGATTGGTTTGCTTGATCAAGTTCATAATGTTCACATTCAATCCTAAAAATATGAGTTTAAATATATTGAATATAATATGTTAAGTAAGGCATGAACAACCTTAATCATGTAATGACCTTAAGTTATTAAAAAATATTTCAGTGATGACGAATTCAGAAATTCCATTCAGTCATTTCAATGACAATTCAGTGATAACTAATCAGAGCTAATTATACACAGCATACTGGTTTTCTTAGCTTTTATTTTGAATTTTCTCAGGCTCTTTCAGAATCAAATGCCTTTGGTCTCACTGACATGAGCGTTTACTGCTCTTTCATTTTTCAGTATGCTGTGATTATGGCTATTCTCAGCCTTTCTGTTGGTATGGATTTCAAAATTGACCATTGTAGGCAGATAACCTAGGAATGGTTTTCCAGAGGTTGATATGATCTGTGGTTGACACAAGTGAAAGTACCAGATTGCAAAGCAATGTGCATAAGTACTTCTGGTTTCCTTTACGAACAACTAATTCTCATCATAGACACAGTGACCCAGCTGATTGCTTGCTGTGCACTTGGATGTGTGTGAGTCTGTGTGTGTTAGCACGGGTGCATGTGGATGTTTAGTGGGACTTCAGGAAGACAGTTCAGAGATAGAAGAGGAGAAAAGTTGGAGCAGAAAAAAAAGGTGGTGGAGAAAGAATTAAATCAAGCTATTCAAAAAACCATTGAGTGGTCACTCTGTGTATTAAAATAAACCAGTAAGTGTAGTGAATATAAAAGCCCAGGACAGAAGTCCTCTTGTTTCAATAGGTAATTTTCAGGTAACTAATTTGAGCAGTCCTTTCAAGACACAGAGCAGCAATTTTTAAATTGTGGTAATATTACATTCACAGGTCTTAGAGGAGGCTGGGGAACCAAATAGGGCTCTTGGGCCCAACTCCTTCTTCAAGCAAAAGAGTTTTATTTTCAACTGTTTCATACAGTTGACATCTGAGTAAAATTCTTTGAATAGAGTTCCTTTAAGAAAAAATTGAAAACGATTCTATAATGTTGAGCTCCTAGAAGACCAGGATAGGAGGTAACAACGCCTTAAAAAGGACACTACAAAAATAACTTAATTATACCAATAATTTTAAGGGAAATATTATATGTTAAAACTTAATATAAGAAATAACTGTGATAATAATAAAACATTCTATCTTCAAATGCAGATTTTATAATTCACAGATTTGTCAATATAATATTGTAGCAAAACATATTTATCAATATGATATTATAGCATTTCATAAAAACTTAATCAGGTGGTTGCTGGTTTTGTGAATATAAATGACTGTGGTTTTTTCAATTTGCAGCTGAAAAAAAGTATTTTGAAAGTGTGTATTCATATTGAGTGCCCTGTGGAGTATACAAGTGGAATTCTTATAATGGCCACTGGCTTCAGCAAGCTTAGAGAGCAAGTGAGGAAATAAAACTTAAGTTATACACACACATACACAAATTAGAACAAGATGGTATCAAAGTTCCTTTTTAAGAATGTCAGGTAGCAAATTCAAAGATTCCAGTGGTTTTGAAAGATTATAAAGAGGACATTTGGATTATTCCTGGATCACAGGTTGGAAAAGTAATGGGAGGATAAATGTATAGATCAGTCACACATTAGTTTACATTGCTTTATAAACTTCTTGCATACAAATATATAGAGTGAGGTTTCCTAAATGAAGGCCATGCTTTGACAATGATTTTTTGTTAGCATGCCTATATTAGATTCCCTTTGACTTTTAAAAAAAGTGTCCCAAATAATGACAACCATATTTGTCCCTAAAATTATATATGACACTCTATGTTCCTGGAGAACAAGACAGAATTGTGTGAACATCATAAGAAAAACTTTAAGACACTAACTTCAGGAAAGGAATCCTGAGAAATCAAGTAGTCCAATTGTATGAGTTTATATGTCAAGGCTTCATTTATTCCTAATGGGGCCATCAACGCATTTTGCGATCTCAGTAATTAAGAAGCCAGTTTGATTCCTCTGATTATGGACTTCCTAAAAGCTGGCTGCTAAGTCATAAAGGAAATAGAAAGATGCTTTGGAGAACTAATGGCTGCCCATGTGTGCTGAGTCAGTCTTGAATTTTATGGGAAGCTATGCTGACTTATGCAGGACCACTGTGTCTCTGAGATGATCTATTTTAACATACTGATTGCTTCTTCTTGGGAATCATTTTCCCTATGGAGACATGGGCCATGTGTATAGTTTTACAAAATTAATTCAGTATAGGAGATGAGAGAAAACTTGGAGCAGCAACAGAAATTCTAAAGTAAAACGTGTGTGAAAACCTATATTAAACACACCAAAATATGCAGAAGTAGGAGGGTTTCTGTGGTATTTCAGTTAAAGGATAGAGACTGGTGACTCCACTATGGATGTCATCAGCATAGTCATGTTCACTGGAAGAAAGAAGAATGGTTTAAGGACTCTCCATGGAAATATTATTTTATCTCCTCACCATCTCCAATTTTGTTTATGTCTTCTTTAATGAATGCCATAGAGCAGTAAAAAGAAGAAAAGAGGATAAGATGTGCCAAAAGAATAAAGCAACATGAATCACCATGATGGATTTTATCAATTAGAAGTTGAAATTAAAGATACTAACCTGTGGAAAAAATCGTACCTCTGGAGTTTGTTCCAGGACAGTGTGTGTTCTAATTTCAGAAGGGAAGGTGACAGAAATGTTTAAAGTGTGGTGTAGGAAAAGTATGATGACCCAGAATAAAAATCACAGTGGGAGAAAAAGCAGCTTTATATCATTTTCCTTTCCTGAGCATGCTTTGATTAGATAAGCACCAGAAAGCCATATTGGTGACTAAAAAGGTTTTCTGTTCATTGTTCTACCTAGGAAGCACATGTGGATATTCAACCAATTTTTTTAATTGTGAGATTTTCCTACTCACTAAGTTTTTCTGAATCACAAGATCCTCTAATGAGCAAATAATAAGAGGAGAGAAAAGGGACAGAGGAATGAGGAACAGAGAGGAGAATGATCTTGATTGTTCTCTAAATGCATAGTATTAAACACTATGTGTTCAAACAAATGCAATCTCAATTAACCACAGTTCAGTCATCTAGAAATATTATTCAGATAAATTGCAATGACTTTTTTATTCACTCCAGTCCCTGGATAAAGTGAGGACAAGTGGAAATAATAATAATGACAATAACATTAAAGCCATGGCAGCCGCAACATGCTGGTTATCCTTTACTGCCATCTCCCTTCCCAACATCATTTTCTGCCCTGCTTTTTGCTCTGGGAGGCTGACTCAGTTGACTCTGCCTCCTGGACTCCCTTATTTTCTTGACATGGGTGGGGTTCAACCAATGGAAGTCGAGAGCAGGAGATTAGATGGCAGGAGGAGACTGAAGTGACAATATTTTTTCCCTAGTTTCTTCCCTACATCAGGGTCTTTCCATTTGTTACCTCTTTTATGGCACAGCTCCTGTGCTATTAGTTTTATCTCTTTGTTCTGAACTATTTTAACACTCTTGTCAGAAATACAAGTACGATTTTCTTCAGGTTAGTGGTAAAGAAGATATATTTTTCACATCTTTTAAATATCTATAAAAAAATCAGGTTAGGAGGAAAATATTTTAATTCTATGTTCTGTACTTCTTTTTTTTTAATTTTTTTTTTTAATTTTTTTTTCAACGTTTATTTATTTTGGGGACAGAGAGAGACAGAGCATGAACGAGGAAGGGGCAGAGAGAGAGGGAGACACAGAATGGGAAGCAGGCTCCAGGCTCTGAGCCATCAGCCCAGAGTCCGACGCGGGGCTCGAACTCACGGACCGCGAGATCGTGACCTGGCTGAAGTCGGACGCTTAACCGACTGCGCCACCCAGGTGCCCCTATGTTCTGTACTTCTAATTCTATTATAGTCAAATGTTCTCAGTCTTCCTGCTACAAATGGAGAATCAGGGAATGTTAGCCTCTGTACTGAGACAGAGAATCTTGAAAGATGGCCAAACTCCCCGCCATAGTCTGTAGGTACATGTAGCTCCACTCATCGTGGAATCTAGACTATGTCTAAGGCTTCTTTGACCAATGGAATGTGAAGAAAGTGAACTTCGGGGGCTTCTGAGCAAGATATTAAGAAACAAGATCTTCTACTCACTAGGGATAAGGTGCAGACTACACTGCTAGACAGAGAGGTCAAGTAGAGAAGCCCTAGAAAGTCCAACACTCTGAAAAAGGAAGCCAACCAAAGGAGCCCTGAGGCCCCAGATATCCAACCATCTGGTGGCATGTGCAATTTTGCTGCAACTGCGTGAGAGCTTAAAGAAGGCTAGCAGAGGAACCTCTCAGCTGGGCCCAGCTAACACACAGATTTGTGAGAAATAATAAAACGTCAGTGGTTTAAGCTACTAAATTTTGAGGTAATTTATGATGCAGCATTAGATAACTATAGCAATAGATAATCCACTTACTAGCAGTGTGACTATGAAAGGTACTTAAGCTGCCTGAGGCTCAATTTTCTCATTTTCAAAATGTTCATGATAATAGTTAACTATACTTCAGGTTACTTTGAGGTCTAAGCTATAAATGAGATAAAATGTTTAAAGTAGTCATTCAGCATAGAGCCTGGGACACAGGAAGCATTCAATAAATTTTGTTCTTATTGGTAACATTATTATTACATATTTTTCATCTTTACTTCCCTGGATAAGTTCATACACACACACACACACATGCACACACACACACAAAGGTACATTTCTTTAGCACCTACGATATTTTACATACTAGATTACATATTTGAGGGTTCAGGGTTAGTAATAAAGTACAAGAAAAATTAAGATAATCCCTAGCAAGAGGCTGTGGGGATAGCGAAAGGGTATGACTAACTCTAAAGCAGAAAGACGAGAAGAAAAAAAAAAAACCTCCTGTAACATGATGCTATTTAAACTGAGACTTGAATGATGAGAGTTTTCTTGGGAAGGGTGAGTCTGGAAATGTGTATTTCCAACCAATGTGGATACCAATGCATAAGGAAAGGTTTCAGATGTTAAAGGGAATGGCCTACACAGAGAACCAGGAGTTTAGAAAAGGCATGAAGGAAATGCGTGTTGGTGTGAGACCAGGCCACAAAGAAGGCTGGGGTGATTTGGGAGTGACTTGTACATTTTGCCCTGGATTTGCAACAAATCCTGAAAAGAGTGAAGGCTTTTCTGTTTAGGTCATAACTCTTGTGTGTGTGAACAATGCATTTTAGGCAGAGTCTTTGAACTTTCTATGAAAACTCTAGGTTGTGTGAACAATGGGTGAAGAAAAAGAGACTGGAGATTAGGAGGTAAAGGGGACAAGTAGAGAAAGGCTGTCATTAAAGCAGTAGGAAAGCAAATGGACAGTGGTTCTTGAATTCCAGATATATATTTCTGAGTCAACATCAGTAAAATTCAGCAGTAGCTGCTGAATGAGGGAGATAAGCAAAAAGGCAAAGGCAAAGGCGGCTCTCAGGTTTCTATCTCGAGACTTTTGGTAAACGATAGTGACCTTCACTAAGACAGAAAATATAGAAGGAGCAAAAAGAATGTTTCCCCATTATAGAAGGGTGTGGGTAGGAAGGGTAAGAAAGTCATCATTCTGTATAAGACCCTTAGTATCTACTAGATACTTTTACAAAGAACTCTAAATCTATGTTTTCTAATTACTTAGAATATTAGTGTAACTATATTGATTGTATATATAATTATATTGAGGTTCAATTAGATTAAGTTACTTGAACAAGAACTACAGAGTGAATGGCAAGGCTTAATGACTTCAAAGCCCATGCATACTTCTTATTTAGAAAGTTGGCAATGATGCTCAGAATAAGGATAGAGATATGTAGTTATAGATATAGTTGTTGATGTTGTCTTTGGAATGGATAGTTGTGGATAGAGTGAGAAATGACGAGCTCAAAGGCAGTATCTTCTAAAACACCAACAGTTAAAATTCAGAAAAAAGAATAATTCTGCAAATGGAGGTGGTCCTGATACCAAGAAAGAGGTCAGCAGAGAAGAAAGCCTAGAGTAGGGGGAGGGGAATGGAAGAGGGCAAACCAGACGAAAAGAGTTGACACACAAATAATATGCTGCAGAGTGCTAAAGAGGGTTGAGGGATGAAAAGTGACCATTAGGTTGACAGCTAGGAGATATAAATAGTTGGAACAGTCTGGAAAATCTTAGTGTCCCAACTAGGATTGTGGCCACTCCCCTTCATTAGCTAGCCTTTACAAAGCAGGGAGGAAGGAAGAGGGTAATCCAGTCTTAGGGTACTGCAATAATAAAGAGACAATGATGGGAAAGCAGGAAACGTATAAGGAGCTGTGCAAATATAAAATGACCTTCCAGGAAAACTAATCTTCACAATTCCGACTTTTGTTTTTCTCTAGGTGTTTTTCTTCTTAACCAGGTTTTTACATGAAATCAGGTGTCTTTGTCTTTCATTAGGAGAGGCCATATGTGTCCATAGCTGCTATTTGAATGTGGTTATCTAGGGTTAAGCCATGTCAAGAACTATAAAGGGTCTAAGACTTCACCCTACTTGTAAAATGAACAATTTAGCCTCCCACTATCACATGGATGTTGGCAGGAGACATGAGACTCCTGGGTCAAAGACAAAGGACTTTCTTACTTGTGGCAACAGTAGTAGTCAGAAGATCAGCATTTCTCACACTAGTTCCCCATCCCTTGTTCCCACAGGACATTGCAAAGAGGGCCAGGTGACACATGTGCATGCAGTGGGTTGCACTGCACTAGAGAAACTCTGAGTTTAGGGAATCTAAAACTTTTAGAACAGGCAGGAATATGCCTATATATTGTCCTAGAGGGAGGCATGATATTTGTTGTACTGGAAGTTTGGCTCTGGAAGGAGACACTGCATCTTCCAAGGCAGGAAGCAAAACTGTCCTTTTCTGGACAAACTCTATCTTCTAAGGCTGTTTCTGTGCAAACACCTTCGAATAGATAATCTGGAAAAAACGCAGTAATTTCCTCTGCTCATAAAATGTGTACAAACATAAGAGAATCATGAAGAACTGTTTCCCAGCAAGCCAATGCAAAACTCTAATCATGCAGTCTTGGTTGTCTCAAGAGAAAAAAATGACAATCCCACCATTTTATGTATAAAATTGATGTGGTCTCACAGACTCAATACTATTCATATACCAATATGTATACCTTTAACATACAAGTTAACAATTTGTGTAATTTGTTAAAAAAAACCCACAAACTTCTGTGTTTGAAATCCTTTTGCATATACATTCACCATTTCAGTTGATGATCCAAATAATCTTCGAGGTACATATTAAGGAGGTACCATTATGATCATTCCAAAGAGAAAGAAATATTGATGGTAAATGAGATCACATTTCTTTTCCAAGTCACAGAAATAAAAAGCAACTGAGCTTTAAACTCCAGTGAATTTCTTTCCATTTTGGTGTATTCTGTATCCCTACATTTTCACAGGTATATCCGGCTACAGCTAAGTTGAATGGAGGGCCTCTCTCTCCCCTACTCATCAGACCCATCTAATGTGCTATGGGAGCTCGGGCCTAGCACTTTCCTCTTCTCTGCCTTGTTTTATTTAAGCTAGAAAATGGTGGCAATCACATAGTTTTTTTTTCTTGATAACCTCGTGGTGAGTATTCGAAGGTAATAGACATGAGACTATTCAACACCGTTTCAATCACTCTGTCAGTCTCCTGGCACCGTCTTTCTTCCATATCATTCCACTGTCTCCAGAGTATAGCCCCAATTCTCACCTGGTCTTGCAGACATTCCTTGATGTGGCTTTTCTCTCCCTGTTGAGCCTTATTCCTTTTGTAGTATGCACTCCAGCAAATCTGCAAATCTACTTTCTTTTATTCCAAATTTCTCTCCTTTGAACTTTCCTGTATTTGAGTAAGAACTCCATTGGCACTTTCTCTATTGAGCATCCCTCTCTTCCTCAGTTAGGAAGTATTTCCAGCCGCCTGTGGGCCTCTGTCAACATCTTCTTTATCTTATAATACATATTGCAGTGTGTTATCATTACATATTATTACATCGTGTCTTTGAATAGATACTGCAAATTTCCTGAGGGAAAACAAGTGCCTTCTCACTTAGGACTGCATCTCTATCCCATAGCCCATGTCACATTTTGCCCAAGTCTGAAGCATTTTTTAATAGTGGTTAAGGGCACAGGTTTTGGAGGTAGGTGCTCCTGAAATTCAATTCCACTTGTGCCATTTATTACTTGTGAAATCTCAGGCACCTTCTTTAAATGTTCTAGGCCTCAGCTTTCTCATGGAAAATCAGGTGCTGATTATATCTTTATCATAGGTTTTGGGAAGGAGTATTTATAGTATTGTTTAGCAAAACATAACCGCTCAATAAAAGATTATCTTATGAATTTACATTTTATTTTTAAATTATCACTTTTGCCTTTTGGTTCATTACGGGAAAATAACCAATTCCAGAAAATTCTGTTTGTTTTTACTACTCTCCAACTTCCAAGCCACCCTCTTCATGTTCCTATTTATTAAGTAGTGGCTTGTTGAAATATTTGTCAAGTCCTTGACTTTAAAGTGTTTTCATTTTTAATATTTCATGTAAAACCAATTCGGGCTTTACTTCGCAAAAATTAAGGAGCTTTTTGAGGTCTCTTCATAATTCAACTAGTTAAAAGCCTAACTGAAATGCCTTTGTTCTTTTAGTTATACCATCTAAAATGGAGCAGTGGTAGCTGTCCTCCATATCATTATGTTCAGCTATAATCCAAGCCCAGAGACAAGGATATATGCAGCTACCGATCTAGTTCCTGTATTTCAAAACCAGTGGGTGATGAAACGGATGTTTCTTTGTCTCGATATTCCTAAAGGGGTTCTACAAAGACAGCTCTCTCACTACAAGCCTCCTTCCTGCTTCATTTCCTATGACATACAGTTTCCTGTATAATTAGTTCTAAAATGCCAATTGCCTCACATCCCTGTCCTCCCCTCAACTTGTCAGGAGCTCACCATCGCTTACATAATAAAGCTCAAATTCCTTAGCTTCAACGTCATTTGCATCACAATCAGGATGCAATTGTCTTATCCTGTTGGACTTCCTAACACTATACCCTCCTCTCCACGATGTGGCTCCATTTAGAACAGGTAAGCCTGCCTTTATGCAATGTTTAGTCAAACATTCACACCTTTCTTTCTATGAATAGAAATGCAGTCTCCCCTCTTCACCTATAAGTAATTCCACACCGATAAATTCTTTTTTCCTCTAGAGGGTCCTCCCCAAGATACATTGTATCTTTCCTCCATGAATTTACTAGCTGTCCACAATACTCCTAAAAATAATAGTTTAGGGGCGCCTGGGTGGCGCAGTCGGTTAAGCGTCCGACTTCAGCCAGGTCACGATCTCGCGGTCCGTGAGTTCGAGCCCCGCGTCAGGCTCTGGGCTGATGGCTCGGAGCCTGGATCCTGTTTCCGATTCTGTGTCTCCCTCTCTCTCTGCCCCTCACCCGTTCATGCTCTGTCTCTCTCTGTCGCAAAAATAAATAAACGTTGAAAAAAAAAATTCTTAAAAAAAAATAATAGTTTTATTGGTTCGTGCCTTTTTTTCAATTTTAAAATTATTTCATATGTAACTAATTTTCTCAGCTGAATTCATTATCACTCATTAAACACTAAGTTCAAAATAGCTTGCTACTTTAATTAGCCCAACACCTAGCACAGTCTTCAGAGAACATTTTATTTTTGTTTCTCAATGTTTATTAAGTTAAACATACATAAAAGTACACATATCACAAATGTGCATCTCAAAGTTAGCTGTCACAAAAGAACACCCAGATAACCAACTCTTAAGATATAGGACATTATTAAGATTACATAAGCCCTTTTTATGTTTTCTTCCAGTATACTTTATTGCCAACATTTCAAATACCTGTATAAAAAACGTACAAGGGGGCGATTTAAAAAATGAAGCATTATGTTGCTTTATGAGGGAAAGCCACAAGCATCTGCCCCACCTCTGCTGAACAATTAAGTTGTTCCCCAAAGGAGCCATCTTTAAAATGTTTAATGGCTTCTTCCGAAAACTACTTCTGTTTCTTAAGGTGTATGTTCTAACCACTATTTCTTGATTTATGAAGTTTAGACATTACCTATTAACTCAGATGTCAATGAGGAGGATTAATTTATATCCCCCACCTCCCTCTTTTATCCTCCAATTTTTTGTCCTTATTTGTTAATCACTGTAAGGGTGTGGGATGTTATTATTATTATTATTTTTTTATGTAATAGCAAAGGCTAATATCTCTTAACCCTCCACTTTTTAAGTTGAGGACATTATCATCTCAAGCTTCCTTCAATCACTCTCTCCACCTTTCTAGGCCCATCATTATACCTTCTGCAACCATAATTAAGTATTTTATGTTTGGTTTATACCTTCACTTCGCAAATTCAACTGCATATAAGAATCACTTGGGAATGTTGAAAAATGCTGATGCCTTATCCCCAGATTTTTGATTTAATAGATCTTATTCTCAGAGTTCTGATTTAGGTATTGTCACTCTTCAGAGTTCCACAGAGATGCTAATATGAAGCCAGGACTAAGAAACAGTGTCAACAGGGTGATTCTATAAGTTAAAAATCAATACACTGATTTTACATAATTGTGGCTACATAGATATTGTTCATGTCAGCAGCAACTATTGTAACATGATTGCATATTCTCTTTTGGAACACATTTTTTCTTGAAAATTTTAATTACTTTTTTTTTTTTCCCAAGCGCTTCATCATTTATTTCATTGGGTTTACTTTTATTCCCAGAGATTTTCATCCTAGAGCCCTCTATCCTCTTGTATAAGTCTGGTTGAATATGAAGACTGCAATGGAGATGTCCTCCTGAGATTTTCTTTCACTTCTTTCCATAGTTAAATCCTTTGTTTCTGGTATCTCATGTCAGCCTCTGTAGGTTGACTCTCTAGTTTTGGTTATAGCTCATGCACTAGCAACTTTTTAAGAAATGACACAAAGAAAGTAAACTTTATGAGTTCTAGCCTGTTTGATGATATCTTCATTTTGCTCATGAAATTGGTGAAAAGTTTGGCCAGATATAGAAAATAGAGTTTGAAAATAATTTTTCTTGGTACTTCAAATTATTACTCCATCATTTTCTGGAAATCATCTTGCTGATAAAAATTTATTCATAAAATTATTTTAATCCTTTGTTACCTGATTTTACTCAATGAAAGCAACTTGGATCCTCCTTTTAGTTCTGGTTTTATTCAGTGAAAGGACTTGGATCTTCCTTTTGCAGTTATGATTTTTATGAAGACATATTTAGCTAATGATCATTTTTCCATTCATTATATTGAGCCATCATGATCCTTTTCAAATTGAATATTGATAGCCAGCTATGGGAAATCTTCTATTTGTTCCTTCATAATTTTCTTTAGTCTTCTATATACTTTCATTTGGCAATCCATATGGAACTATATTAAATATCCCTTATTTTAACCTTCCTATCATATTTTGTAACTCCGTGTCTGTTTTTACTTTTACTTATTTTTTATAAGCTTAAATCAATTTAAAAAAATTTAATGTTTATTTTTGAGAGAGAGAGAGAGAAAGACAGAGTGTGAGTGAGGGAGGGGCAGAGAGAGAAGGAGACACAGAATCAGAAGCAGGCGTCAAGCTCTGAGCAAACAGCACAGAGTCCAATGTGGGGCTTGAACTCACTAACCGCGAGATCATAACCTGAGCCAAAGTCGGATGCTTAACTAAATGAGCCACCCTGGTGCCCCTATGTCTCTTTTTAAACATTTGAGGATTTGCTGCATTACCTCTTACATTTCATTACACTTTCTTTAAAATTAGAAATCATATTTTTACTTCAAGGATCTTGTTATTGTTCTGTCATTGTTCTTTTTGCATAACATCTTGTCTTTTTTTTTTTTTTTAATCCAATGTCATATATTCTGAAGTCTATCTAAGGATACTTAAACGATATAACTTTTTCATTATTTTAGGTTCTCTTTTTGTCTCTCACAGGTTTTTTTTTTTCTTTCAGGGCCATTTTTCTACCGTTTTACTCATTCCATCTCCCACAAACATCTAAGATTTGCTTATTCGTGTCTAAGAGGAAAAAAAAATAGAAAAGCTATCTGTGATTTAGACAAGGTTTGTTGACTTATTGGTTTTCCTTTAGGCTACATTGTCCTGGAACTAGTTTATCATTTGGGATTCCAAAGATATTTACAAATGTCTTTTCAATAGAAATGCCAATCATCAGAGGAACTTTTATGGTTTGATGTAGAAAATTCACTCAAGTAATTAGTAAGATGAGTAAGTTCTGTCATTGTAGTGGTGGTGAGTTATTTGATTGTTTATTTGTTTTATTTTTTTCGGAGCAGGAATCTCTGTCTGTAAGTTCTAATTCTCTCAACTCATGAAATTGCACTAATGTGATTCTAGGATGCTGGTGCTACCAGGTACCTGGCAGAAGCAGATAAAATTATCTCTAGAAGCAAATAACATAATCCTAGGCCTAAAATTATTTTTCTATATAATTTTGTAAATAAAATGTCTAATATACAATCAAGAATAATCAGACATCAAGAAAAGAAGATGAGTAACTGCAAATCTATATGTTACAAATAATAGTCTCAAATAATAAGAAAATATTATATAATTAAAATTAGAAATAACTTCATGAAATTACTCATAGAATAACTAAACAAAAAATTATTAAAGAATAGAGATTTTAAAGAATGCAATTATTATACCTAACCTTTATAATATTGCACTGGACACTACAGAATAAACACTCTTTTCAAGGACATGAAGCAGGCCTCAACATTTTGAAAGAATTGAAATATCAATCAAAATTCCAGCAGGTTTTTTTTTTTTGTGACTGTATATGTGAAATTTGTTATATATGGTTCTAAAGCTGATATGGAAACACAAAGGCTCAACATTTAAGCACTCACACTTGAAGAACAGTTACATAACAAAGTAATGAAACTTAACTCTCCCAAATATCAAGGATTATTATAAGGCTACAGTAATTAACACTCTATGGGGCTGGCATAACAATAGATGAACAGAGAAATGGAATAAAATAGAGAGCTCACAGATAGACATAATTATTTAACATTTGATTTAGGAAAATAGCAGCCCTTTAGAACAATGGGGAAATACGACAGTTCCATTAAATGACACTAGAATAATTAGATAACCACATGAAAAAATTGTCATGGCATTTACTTTCCCCATGTACAAAAATAAATTCCAGATTGTTTTTTAGATTTATTTTTAAAATAATTTTTATGTTTATTTATTTATTTTGAGAGACAGAGGCAGCATGAGCAGTGGAGGGGCAGAGAGTGGGAGAGAGAGAATCCCAAGTAGGTTCCGTATTGTCTGCACAGAGCCCAGTGAGGGGCTCCAACTCAAGAAACCATGAGATCATTACTCAATCAAAACTGAGAGTCAGACAGGCACCCTTGTCTTTTAGATTTAAACGAGAAACACAAAACAATAAATCTCTCAGAAGATAATATAGGAAAAAAATCTCCAAATATCCAAAACTTTGATACAGAGAAATACTTTTTCAACAGGAGACAAGAAATACTAGCCCCACCTCTCACTCCCAGGTAAGATTAATATATGGAACTAAATCAAAAGAGAATTTGTTCATTAAAAGAGACCATAAGTTAAGGGAACTAAAAGTTAAACTACAAAGTGGAAAAAGATTGTTTGGGACACACTAACCACAAAAAGTTCATATCTGAGTATATAGTATATGCTCTATGCATTGATAAGAGACATCCACCAAAAGAAGAAGAAAGTCAATAAAATATACATTTCACAAAATACATCACTGAATGGCCACAATTGCTCAATTATATTATTAATCAGACTTATTCAAAGTACAATCAAAATGAGGAAATTCACAGATGAATATGTCATCTAGTGTACTTTTCTGTAAATGTTCTATTACTGAATATGAAAACTCTTCATTAAGAAAAAAAAGGAAAATATAGAACTATATATAATTGCCCAGAGGTAAGCCTCTTTCAACATGAAGGTGGACTGATACAGAAAGTCAACATGAAATATGAAGACAGTAATGGATAGTTCAAAAATAACTGAAATTATAAGCCCTGGGCTCTACTAAGGCTACTAAATCTGCTTATGCTATTCACAAGCTCTATAACAATGGGCATATCATGTACCCATTGTAAATCTCTATTTCTTTATTTTACACTAGAGTTCAACATAGATACTTTTATGTTTGCTGTGAAGATTGAACAAGATTGTGATAAATGTTGGATATATGTATGGGTAGAAATTTGGGAAAATAGAACAATACTTCAAACATCTCTTTTCCAATTTTATTTTGTGTTAACTTTGGAATTTTATGCTGCTTGAGAAAGAGAGGAAAGGAAGAGATAAGGTATAAGGGGAAAAAAATGATGCAATTCTTCCATGGTTCAAAAATACAGTTAATACAGGTTATTTTCTTAATAGAAATCATCTAAATGATGGTTTACTCATCTAAAGGGGTGGTTGATTGATATTATTGAAAGGGTCCCTGTAAGTTCATGAACACTTGAGGTTAAAATAGAGTATATTAATTAGGAAATCACCAATTATTTAGCTGATGTCTGTCCACTGTTTAAAATTATTGACATAAATAGAAGTTAAACTATTACAAAATGAAAAAAGTTCTTTTGTTTATAAGAACTAGACCCAAGTTCATTCAATAAATTAGCAAATACAATATTGGCAACATCTTTGCACTCCCTCTTAATATCCTCTTCCACATATTTATTCTCTCATTACATTTTTGTCTTCATAAAAATACTGAAAATGATTTCTTTAACTGTGTTTATCTTAATCATAATATATTTCTCTGCTTTAGGATTTATTGTATTGAGATTCTTAGAAACAAATGGTGATGATGATGATGGCAGTGATGATAATAATAATGGCACATTATTGTTAATGATATAATCAAGAGTACCAATACCAATAACACATGTATAAAAGAATTTCAGATGATGATTGCTGGCTGATCATTCTGGAATGCCCAGAAGAGAATTATTTATAACCTTGTTAAATACAACTGAGATGGAACAAAGCTTCTGAGAAGGAGAGTTAAAGGGTCTTTATTTGGGTTCCTGAGTGTGGCCTTCCTGCAGCTCTATTCTCTGAGCCAGTGCACTTCCACACCCTTGGTGCACACTCTTTATGAGCACCTGATCCCCAATTAAGACCTATACCTGCAGCGACCAAACTTCCAACCCATCAATTGCCTTCTTTCACACTTTCCACAACCCAGAGGAACTTCAGTGACCACAGAATCAACGCAACAGGACAGCTGGCCCCAGGAGTCTGAAGTGCTAAGATAACAGTAGCATTTTGCAGAAATGCATTCATCTTCCTCTTCTTGGGGTTATGAAGGCATCCATTATGGTCTTAGATAAATACATTCACCAATGTGGCACTGGGTAGAAATTCTTTTGCCCCTCGTTCAGTGATTGAAAAAGGGATAGAATAAGACATGCAGGTTGTCATTTTTTTGGGAAATAGGGCTTGAGTAAAGGAGGGCAGAGGTGAGGGTGGGAGACAGATTCTTTTCTATACTTTCAGGACCAGGACTGTGTAAGAGAACTCCTGCTGGAGAAATGCTTTCAATACAGATCATGCCTTTTTTTTAAAAGTCTAGAATTGATGGTCGTTAGAGCCAGATCATCTCAACCATTTCAGACCACAGCCCATACAGGTCCCTCTTCATTATCATAAATGCTCAATAGTTCCTATGGTCAAGATACCTAGACCTCCCAGTGAAATCAACATAATCATGTCTAAGCTCACATGAAAAATGGGACTATTGCATTTAATCTTTTAAAAGTGAATTCATAATTGTGGTTAGTTATGATTCATAGACTGTTGAGATCTGTGTACATTATCACCTTTAATCAAGGATTACAGTCTGAGAAATTATTTTTAAATAGCCAGAATTTCCAAAATTTAATCTGCCACCCAAATCTGCACTGATGTGAACTAAGTTCATTACTTTATCATGATAATTCCAGCCCCTCCTTTTTCATTCCTTTTTCCTAGTAGGTTTTTCTATTTCAGTGGATCAACATAATAATCAGAAATGCCTGAATTATGTTATAATAAACAACATTTGTTTCTGGAAGGAAGTATCTATACATAGCCAGACTCCCAGGGTTCTCTTAAAGACTATCTGTGACTCTGGGCAAATTTCCTTAATCCCTCTGCTTCAGTTTTTTCAATTATAATATGGGTTTGGGAAAGTGTCTAACATAGAGAATTTTTGTGAGGATCAATTTAGATCACTCAGAGGAGGGCCTAACAATAGACATTAGCTGTTATTGGCATTATACAATTCTTAGTTCTGTTCTGGATGCTTTATTAACTCAGATGTCCATTCTTCATGTCCTGCCTTTCCCAATCCACTCTCCTCCCCTGATGTTCTCATAGTGGAACCACATAACCAGATCATTGAGTGTAACTGTGTTGAGCCTGATCAGTAGGTCCAAACAGAGGAATAATTTTAAATCACTAATGTTAACTTAAGATGGTTAAGTAATAGATTAAGTAATGAAATGTAGCAAAATGTTGACTGCTATTATATTGTTTAGTCTAATCTATATAATTAGAACATTATAATTTTTTCAGTAATTATATTTCATTTTTGTAGGAAAATAGAAAAAGCATTATTTTATAAAAGAAAATACATACAATAAATGGCATGTAATTTATAACAAAACTCAACTGATCTTTTGGAAAGAGTAATAAATTCCCAATAAGGCATATTCCAGGAAGAAGTTCAGAGATGTTCTTAATTAGAGTAAGATAGTCAAAACACATAGACTTCTAGGCAGAGCTAACATCATTTATAAAAGGTCAACTAAAACGTCTCTTTTTATTTAAAGGGTAAATATTTATTAAGCCAAAGTATGAGAGATACTAAAAAAAGAGTTTCGATCCTCAACATTTTCAATTTGTCATAGAATGGAAAATCATCATGTCCATGACTCCTCTCTAAACATTATATATAAAAAATTATCTGTACTCATTTGATAGCTGATTTTGTGATGACTAGAGGTCAGACATTTTTATTTTTATAAATAATGCTTTTGTAGGATCAGTCTCTATCAATTTCCCATTCCCACACCCTCTTTCTTTCCCATTTGATTTTATTTAGTTGGTGCCTGCTTCCAAAAGAATTTGAAGACGAAACATTGACTTATTGATCCAATTTTGTATTGATTACCAAATTATGTATTAAATATTTCTCATAATCCAGCTACCATATACTCAGATGTTGAAGAAAACAATGATGCACAAAATTCATTCCCTTCACTCAAAGATTTAATATCAAATTAGTGATAACGACCAATATTTGGGTCTCTGTAATGCACCATAATATGGTGCTACTATGGGGTAAAATCACAACGATCTTCAGAATGTCATTTGCAAGATTTACCACGACATTTAGAAGCAAGTGTAAGCCTTTGAGATTTAAACAAAATCTTTTGATTTGGATTCATTTAAGTTCACTTTGCATTTTAGACAATTTGCCCAAGGGGCTTACAAACATAATTTATGAATCACTCAATAATTTCCCAAATAATTTGTTTTGTATAAAATATTTATATGAAGTGATTTTTTCCCTGTAAGGGAATAGAATTGAAAACATATTTCCACTAGAGTGAAGTCGGATGATGCACAAGTATTTCTTGCTTTCCACAAGAGAACTCAATTTGTCTTAATTCAAATATTTCAATGTATTCCTCACCACTCATGTGCCCAACCCTCTGCTCAGTGCTGTGAGGAAAAAAATAGTAGAAAAAACATTAAAATTTTTTTTTAATTTTTTTTTCAACGTTTATTTATTTTTGCGACAGAGAGAGACAGAGCATGAACGGGGGAGGGGCAGAGAGAGAGGGAGACACAGAACCGGAAACAGGCTCCAGGCTCTGAGCCATCAGCCCAGAGCCTGACGCGGGGCTCGAACTCACGGACCGCGAGATCGTGACCTGGCTGAAGTCGGACGCTCAACCGACTGCGCCACCCAGGCGCCCCAGAAAAAACATTAAAAATTTAAATGAGGTCAAAACATTATACAGTAGCAGTTTTGAAAACAATTGAAGACATTATACGATGTTGTTTACTAGGCTACCTCAATGTCACATTATTAGAGAAATTAGTTACTGGAGTTAAGCACAGTTACTGGGGAAATTTGAGATAAGTTTTGGTAAATGAATAGTATTCCTGTATGTAGAAAAAGTAAAAATGTCCCTATGTCCATGTGCCTCTTTTTACCAAAATGTTATTTTGCTTTCTTACACAGTCTTGATTTCTGAGACACTTTGCAGGTTCCCTGGAAAGGTTGGACATCTGCCCTATAATTATACACCATTATCGTTCTTTCAAAGTATTTCACAGAACTGTCTATATCACTGGTCTGAATTAAGAGGTAGGCCAGACTCATAGGAGAGTCTGAATTTCCATTATCACATTTCTCTTAATAATGTGAACTCACCGACAAGCCCTCATTACCAAGAAGGAAAGATGCTTACTGTCATAGCATGACGCTGTCTTAATAAAATTTTGTAACCTGCAGTCTTCACATTTTGCTTCTCCCCATCCTCTCCTTTTACTTATTTGGGAGTATTTCATCTAAATCATTGCTTGTTGGACAGTCCTTTGTGAATCATAATCTGCTCTGATACCACTATCAGTGAAAATGGTGCTGTCAACATTTATGTCAACGCTGAGGTTGTAATTTTTGACAGTAATGTTCCTGGGCTTGATCTAAAACTCTCTGTTCACATTGACAGAGCTGCCTGTCAGAGTCCCTTTTGCCTGACACTTCTAAGTGACTAAGGACTTGGTGAGACTCACTCTAGGAAAAAAATCTCATTCCAAGTTCTCCCATTAGGTCCATGGCTCATCTGAAAGTACTGTCCATGTTACCAAGAGATAAATGAATGTATAAGAACAGGGACTTGGGTCAGCAATAGGTTGCTGTATAATGTTCATAAATATCTGTGGAAATAAAATACACCCGTGGTGAATTTTTCCTGAAGGCTGGATCTTGTCAAGATCCCATGCATAAATCTTAAACCCCATTAAAGAACGTTGGTCTTACTTCTTGTTTCAAATACTATATTTCAACATAGCTTACTTCTTGTTTAAAATTACAAAATTATGCTCTCAAATTTTATGATTTGTATGATTAAACTGCTTCATTTTGAATGTTTCTGCTATATCATACTCATCACTATGCCCCAAATGTGTTGTGTTCCTTCCCTCATCCATTTTTTTACTCAAATATTTCATCTTCCCAGAAATTACTTCCACTTTTTTGTAACTATTAGATTAGCACAATTTAAAGAAGTATAAGATTACACAAAGCTATGGAGTATTGGCAAAACCAGTAAACTCATATATCGCTCATGACACTGTAAATTGGTCTAAGCCTTTTCAAAAGCAATTTGGGATTATATAACAAAAGCCAGGGGTGAGGCTAACGTGTGTATGTATGAGTGTTTGTGCATATATATACCTTTCTCAGTAATTCCACACTTGGGAACACATTCTGAGAGAATAATTCAAAATAAGATAAAAGATTACAATAAGTACAAAAGCATTCATTGCAACATTATTTATAACAGTTAAAATTGGTTATGAGTAAATGTCCAATATAAAAGGGCTAAGCATATTGTGCTATTTCAAATTTATTAAATTTTATGAAACATTAAAAGCTATAAAATTCACTCTATTATTTTCTACCTCTGTGGCCACACCTTTTCAATCTCCCTTTTGAACTGCTTCTTTTTTGTGCACCCAATATAAACATCCTCTAACTGTATTTGTGCACTATTCTGGGGTATGCAGCACCACTGAGAATCCTTCTATCATCGTACATTTCCTACTATATTATGAGTATGACCTCACTGTTTTTCCTACCAGACCGAAACCCCTTTGTGGATAAGAACTGTGCCTTTTATCACCATATCCTTGAGGCCTAGTATATTGTAGACTATCAGTAAGTATGAACTGAATTGCTCAACACTGAAAACAAATGGCAATAATTTCTTGGTAAGTAACAAAAGCAAAATACAGAAGAATATTTACAATATTGTAAAAGATTTAAAGGTATTGATTATGAGAACAAGGAGTCAAGATGTACAAAGAAAAATGAAAATGATACCAGATTTAGATTTCTGTGATTATGAGTAATTTAATCATTTCCTTCATTGTTGTTATAAATAAAAATTTTTTAAATGATATTGTGTTCGATACTTAATTATATGTAACAGTTCTATGAACCAGATTCTTTAAAATGAGGACGTTATTCCTTTACTTTTTTTTTTAACTCCCATTTTCTGTAAGTCTATGACATCTAAATGTTGGACCCCCTGTGATAAGTCAATAAATTGATCTGAGATCCAGCTTTTTCATCTACAAAATGGAGATAATAATACCAGGCTAACAATATTATTACAGGAGCAAAACAATCTAGTAAATAGGATGAAGGAGCTTTTCCGTATCCAGGGAAGAGGTGACACTATAGAAAAAATACATTCAAAATACATACACTAAAGGATACTCAAAGTGACAAATACTGCATATTCCATCCATGGCACAAGAAGAATATAAGATCTGGTTTCTTAAATTTTTTTTGAGAGAGTGAGGAGAGCATTAACAGGGAAGAGGGGTAGAGGAAGAGAGAGAGAATCCCAACCAGGTTCCACACTCAGAGCAGAGCCACACGCGGGGCTTGATCCTATGACCCTGGGATCATGACCTTAGCTGAAATCAAGTGTTGGATGCTCAACCGACTGAGCCATCTAGGTGCCCCAAGATATGATTTGCTTCTAATCCCCAAGTAGTAATCTGTCTTGACACACAAATCAGAGAGACTTCAACTGTATATCAACTCTTCTTCCTTAAAGGTTGATATAACAACCTTTTTATATTAAATTAAATCTAGATTAAAACTAGATTTCAGAGGCTGTACTTGAGCTAGGGCTTTCTTCTCTCTAGTTCCAAAGACCACATCAAGTCAATTAGGTTCCCTGATGCATTCCAACTATATTAGTTAATAAAGCTCAAAGTTGTCACTTCATATTAAAAAAAATACACTTAGTAAAACCCAACCTTTTTGGTATATGCTTCATATTTATAAATACATGCAGCCGTGAAACTACTATCACAACTAGGATGGTGGATAGATCCTACAAACAGAAAGATTTCTTGATGTTGTCCCTTTTTGTCAATTCTTCTCTAATTGGCTCACTGGTAAACACTAGATTGTTTTACGTTTCTATAATTTTGACTTTTCAGAATGTCATATACATGGTGTCATGCAATATTTAGCCTTTGAAGTTTGGCTCTTTAACTTAGCATAGTGCCTTCGCGATTCGTCCATGATACTGGACATAAAGAAGCTTGTTCCTTTTTGTTGATGACTAATATTCCATTTTATGATTGTAGTACAGTTCGGTTCATTTATTTATCAGTTTAAGGACAGTTGTGTTGTTTCTAGTCTTTTGTTATGAAGAAAGCTGCTTATATAAACATTCATGTACTAGTTGCTGTGTGTGAACATATGTTGTCATTTCTCTTGAGTAAATACTTAAGGGTTGAACTGTCTCATCATATGTAAATGTATACTTAATTTTGTAAGAAATTATCTTCCCAATTGACTGTAACATTTTGAATTCTCACTAGCAGTATTCCTGCGGTTCCAAACCCTTCCTAGTATTTGGTGTCATCAAGTCCGCTTTCCTTTTTCCAATCTACTATTTGTGTAGTGGCATCTTCTGGTGGGTTTTTTAATTTGCCTAATGGCTACTGATGTTGAATATCTTTTCATGCATTTATTTGCTTTTAGTATATCTTCTTTAAGTGCTGCTGTTTAGTCCTTACATCTTTCTTTTTAATGGGCATGTTCTGCCTGGTAAAATAACCACTACATCCTCCCTACCCATTCCATCATGGGGCTACACAGAATGCTTCTGAATTTGAATCCATTCAGCTTCTTCTTGAGGATCCACTCAAGAAATGTCCCATCAATGGGCAGAGAGGGATAAAAAATACTGGGTGAGCCTCACAAAAGTTCATTCCATACTCCTTAACTTTCTGTAATGATCTTAAGTTCAATGAAGTGCCAACCCTGGCAATGGAATGTTGTATCAGCTTTTCAAGTCAGGCCCAGCATTATTTTAATGCAATTCACTCTAAAAGCAAAATGTTCAGAACTGTGATTAACAAACCAGAAATTGCTTAAGAGGTTATTTATTCACTCCTCTTCTGCTAAGGCTCCTTTTGCTATGCAGATAAGTCACTAATGTTAGGGACATTATTCTACCTAAATATTTATTGAAGGTTTACTATGCATAAGACACTGTCTTAGCTGATCAATAAATATTTGTTGAACTGAATGGAAGATGAATATATACAGCAATATATTTCCTAAATAAAATCTATAACTTATATGAAATCATTCAAATATTTCATATCTAAGGGTCATCACACAGGGACATTTTACTAAGCACTAATGGCATTCTAGATATAACATACTAGATGATCAAAAAGGTGAAAAACATAACCCTAGCCCTCAAGAATTTGTGATTCTGATTGAATACATACATGCATGACCAGGAAGATAAAACACGCACTAAAAAAATACTAAGTTATATGTTAGTGCTTGCATAAATGCCATGATTGAGATGAACTAACCATAGGGAATTGTTTTCCAGCAGGGATGGAACATAATAGTGGCATAAAGGGTAGAGATGATAATAATTATAATTTCTTTCTTAGGCCCAAAGCACAATGGGACACAAGAGTCAACATGGAAAAGACAGTGAAGAAAAGGAGTAGGTCCTGGAATGAAACCTATCACCCAGGAGAAGAAAAGAATGGAGGATGAATTTGGCAGCTATGCTGTGCTTTAGGTGATACAGATGTAAGTGGCAGAGAAGATTTCCCAGGTGCACAGAATACATGGGCAAGGGACTAGTGCCAGCAATATTTCGAACAGCAAGCTGAAGACAATTAATGCTGAGAAGGTCTTTCCAAGGTCAAAAGACTTGGCAATAACACCAATAGCTAGACATCAGCTCCGGTAAAAGAAGAAAAGAAAGGTTCAGTTTCATAGTAATAAGGACCAATACAAAAGCTTCATCTTCAGTTTGGGTCAAGATGAAGACATCATCATCTAAGGAATGAATGTAGGAAGAAAGTCCTGTGGTAACCATTGGACTACAAGACCACAGCATTGGGCATTAATTTAGTTTCACCTGGTCATGGAACAAGGATGAGACCTTGAATGGAGCTAACAGTGAGCTTAGCTGAGAGAAGCTAGAAAATACTGAATCAAGAGAATCTAATCAAAATTGACATTGATGAGCGTGGCTGAAGGACAAAAAAAAAAAGTTAGATAGTTTTTATAACTGATATTCAGGATATTAACAAAAGGAAGTTGATGGTATTGCCCTTTAATATTATATTTTGCCTCCACTTGGAATCCAAGATCATATTTTGCTTCACTGGTACAGATCTAGTCATTTTCAACTAGTAATTACATAACTCCCTCCTTCTCCCCAAGGAGAGAGTCATTTTACAAATGCAATATACAAATAAATAAAGGCACCAGTGGAGTTAGACCTGCAAGCTTTTAGAGAGCCGATAAAATTTGATTAAATTCTTCTTTTGTTGTTATTATGTTTTCATCACCTTTGTCATTGTGTCTACACTTCTGAACTCCACCTGGGAGCGGCAGTAACAAGGTATCACAAAACTGGCGTTTCTCCCTCTAATTCCAACCTGCCAGAAGCAGCAAACACAGGAAATCTCAGGAGAAAACTCCTTGTCATACAATTTACTGCCCAATTTTGCAAACCTGAGAGGTTTAGCTACTAGTGGTTTCCAGAGTTTCAAATAAGCTTACCAGTTTGGGGCTATTTATCCACAATACAATTCTAAATATTCAATATCAAAACCATGGGTTTTCAGCTTAGAGTAGACTGATGAATGTTCTTTGAGGATTTCGGGGAAAGAGAGGAGTTCAATATATAAGGGATGTCATATGATTCTACTTCTCTGTTACTACCTAATATTTACAGTGAAAACTGTACCACTGCAGAACTAAAAGAGGCCTTGGAGATAATCTGATTTAATGCATTCATTTTGTAGAAAGGCCTGAAAATGAGTTACCCAAGATCACACAGTTATTTAGTAGAAGAATAGAAATACGAATCTGGGTTTATAACTCTGCACAGGCGTATACTCTATTCAGAAATTGAATTGAATTCACTTCAACAGAAGCCCAGAGATGTTCTACAAAAGAAGTAAAAGGCATAATATTTTTCCTCAATAGCCTTATGCTGTCTACAAAACACATGGATAAAGTACATGATTCTTTTTGGCTATATATGATTCTAACTGAATCTGCTGAAATAGCAAACGGGTGATGTTCTGGTCCAGAAAACTTATTGAAGGTGCTCATTAAGTTAATCTTTGAAGGATGGCAAGGAGATGTATGGATAGAGAAATGAGTACTTTCTATACTATAATACATAAACAAAAAGGTGTAGAGCCATGAAATTAAAAAAAAAGGGGGGGAGGGGGGAAGAGAATGAAAACCAGATAGGAAGGTAATGAAGATAGAGAAAATACATATAGTCACATTTTTAAAATTAAGACTCAATGATATTACTTATGAGAGAAGTATTTCATTTACTTTCAGAATCTCTTCTAGGCTGATCAAACTATCCTGCAGGAAAGATAAATTGTATCTATAAGTATCAAGTAGTAACAACAGATTTACTTGTTACTTTGCCTTTCAATATGTGAATTTTAATGTAAACATGTGTGAAAAGAATATATATTTTTATTCTTTTTAAAAGGTTTATATTAATAGTTTTTATTTTGAAGTATTAATATTTCAAAAATAGTATAGAGTTCCTATGTAACTTCTCTCCACTTACCCCAAAAGTAACATCTTATGTAAGTTTAGCATTAAAACCATGTTTTTACATTCGTACAACGCTATTATGTATTTTTAAAAATCCCATCATTTTGGGGCACCTGGATGGCTCAGTCGATTAAGCATCTGACTTTGGCTTAGGTCATGATCTCACAGCTCATGAGTTCAAGTCCTGTATCAGGCTCTGTGCTGACAGCTTAGAGCCTGGGACCTGCTTAGGATTCTGTCTTCATCTTTCTGCCCCTCCCCTGCTCATACTCTCTCTCTCTCTCAAAAGTAAATAAGCATTAAAAATTCTTTTTTTAATTTAAAAACCCATCTTTTTACTTATCCACTTTGAAATACAGTTTACTGATTGCCCCCAGACCTGACAAACAGAGAGGTCAAAACAAGAAAATTATTTAATACCTGTTTTAGTTAAGGTCCCTTCAAGAAAACAAATGGCATGCACAGAAGAGTAACTGAAGAGGTTTTAAAGATAATTTTTAAAGTTTGGGAAGGATTAGGAGAGAATGACAAGAGAGAAGCTTCCTATAGTTATCAACAGTAGCCAGTAAGTGGCCCAAGCTTAAAGCACAAGCCAGGACAACAATGAGAAAGGAAGAGAGCTACACTGTTCTTTGAGTGCAATGGTACATCAGACAAGAGCTGTGTAGCTTTTGGAAGAGGAGCAGAGCTACTATGTACCAGTGGCATTGCAAAAAGCAAACTAGGGGATAAATACCCCAATTCATCTCTCTCCTGGTCTTCTGCTGTTTCTTCCCATTGCCCCAACCACCCAGAAACAAGAGGATAAGAGGGCAATTGATCCATTCAATAGAGGTTAACTTCCCTGAACCCTGAGTTGAGTGAGAAAAGCAGGTTCTAAGTCCAGAGGGGAAAATAGAAAATATCCATCGAAATACCTTAAAAATATAATAAACAATTCTAAGTAGTTTATACAGTATTTATTCATTACCAATCCTGCCATTCATTTGTTGGTAGATTTGATAAAGCAGGTATGTTATTGATTTACCTACTTAACATCGGAACTTTATCATCTCGAATCCTCTCATCTTTATGAATGCAAACAGTTCATAAACAACCTAGCCTGGTTCTTCCCTGTGAAGTTTCAATCCCCCCACCCCTTAATCCAAACACTTTTCCGGATTACTTCAATATCAGTGCTAATAGTTTTAGACTTCTGCTTCTGTCCAAGAAGGAGTAACAGAACCATATTTGACTGCCTTCCAGAAGCAATGAATGAAAAAGTGACACGTGTATTAAAAAACAATTTTCAGGACACAAAACATCAAGAAGCAAAGGAGTTATATCTGAGAGATAGGACACAAAGTGAGGCATAAGATTTCCCCAGCCTACTGCCATGAGCATTTCCAATCTCTGGACATCGAGGTAGAGTCTAGTGAACTTACTCATTGGAGAAGTTGGAGCTAAACATTCCAGAGACACAGGGCAGCTAGAACTAATAGGACAGAGTGCCAGGGAGAAAAGATTATGCAGAGGGAGAATGCTGGAGATTTGTGGAAGGCTCCTTTCAAGAAATTAGTAGAGTAATAAAAAGTATAACCTCATGAGGAAAATGTCTGATCCTAGGGAAAAATTCAACTGAAAGAATTAGAGGAAATAGTGCCAATATTTAGCCATGTCTGGGAAGAGTGCTATTCCCATTAGACAGACTGGGAAAAACAAAACAGAACAAAACAAAACAGAAAACAAAAACACCTTGTAATTATGGCCATTTGGTAGTACATTTAAGTTCTTGCCACAGAATTGGGATATAGTTAGGTTTAGACTGAACACTGCTCTAGACCTGCCTTAACAAATGATAGAAGCATCAAACTCTTTCTACGTAACTTAAGTGGATCCCAGAACAAAGCTCAAAAATATTTATAAGAATACAAAAATTTCTAGCACCCAACCAGTTAAAATTTACAATGTCTAACATCCAATTAAAGAATAGGACGTATGAATAGAAGCAGGAAAATATTTCCCATAATGAGGAGAACAATCAATCCATTAAAACGGTCTACAAATTAACACAGATATTGGGATTATCAGACAAAGATATTAAAATAGTTCTTTTAACTGTATTCCACATCTTTAAAAGCTAAGCAGAGGCATGAACAGCATTAAAAGTGATGAAACAAAACTCTAACCAAAGATAACTACAATATCTAAAACAGAAATATATATATACATATATATATGTATAGGTTTTCATATGTAACAAATGTACATATATGTATACATATATATGTACATATATATGTATACATATATATATAGGTTTTCACAAATGTAACGAGTTATTATCATTATTCAGATACAAGCATTTGATTTGGGACTGTTCAATTGTGCCATGAGGTAAGGTATAATAATGTTTCAGGTATAGTGTATGAAAAAAGTCCATCGTGTGTACTTCTAGAAAGCTCCAGTTCTATAGTGGAAACACTTTAATTAGCTAATAGGAATTTAAAAATAATACAGAACTTGCACAGAGGCTTTTATGTGCCTTATGTTTTTAAAATGGGGTCTATTGTATTTGTTTGAATATGCAACATAACCAATAAAGCAAATGCTCCCCCTGTCAGAAAGTGTATATATTTAGAGAGAGAGAGCATGCATGCTGTGGGACATCAAGGTGGCTTTATAAATATATCATTAGAGTTCTCCCTGCCAAAAGATTGGAGGAGGAGGAGGAAGGAGAGAGAGTGAGAAAGAAAGAAAGAAAGGTAGAAAAAAATAATCAAGGGACAATGGCCAAAATCTTTCCAAATTTGGAAAACTATAAACCTACCAATCCAATAATCTCAATTAGCTGCAAGAAAAGGATACCTGAAGTAAACTGCACGAAGGCACATCATAATCAAATTGTGCAAAACCAGTGATAAAATTTTTTTGAGGAGTCAGAGAGAAAAAGAATATATTTATATTTATATTTATATTTATATTCATATTCATATTTATTTCAAGAGATGCCTGGATGGCTCAGTCAGTTGAGCATCAGACTCTTGTTTTTGGCTCAGTTCATGATCCCAGGGTCATGGGATGGAGCCCTGCTTTAGGCTCTGCACTGAGCAGTGGAGCCTGCCTAAGATTCTCTCTCTCCCTCTGCCTCTCTCCCCCTACTCATGTGCTTTCTCTCTCTCTCTCTCTCAAGAAAAAAAAGGGAAGAATATATACTTCAAAAATGAGGACCACATAAAAGTTCAAAGAATTTATCAGCAGCCAACAAGCATTACAAGAATATTAAAGGAAGCCTTTCACAGAGCAGGTAAATACTAATCGAAGGAGATGTGAATCTATACAAGTAATGAAAGCACTGAAATGTTACCTAAATGATAAATGGAGGTATAGATAGATCTAAAGATAAAAATGTCATGCATATTTACAAATATATAATGTATATTTTTAAATATATATATGAAGCCCCAGGAGGGAAGAAGGAGCAAGGCATAGTTGAGGTGGATGGAAATCATTTGACTATTTTCACCACATAGCCATATATCTCCTGCCCTTTCTACTCGACTGACACTCCTCCCTCTTTTACCCTGTCAATGGAATGTTTTTATTCTTTGGTTAAAGGGTTTCCTGTTGCTCCTTTGTGTTCTGTCTGGCTTCTGTGATCTCTATTTCTCCTTCACATGGCTACCTCAGAAATGTGGCTTTCATGCCTAAACGGTGGGGTAAACACCAGAGTGAGAGACCACCGATTCCCATTCAGAAGAGTGCTATTGAAATTCATGCTGGTTTCCTGAAGATCTCACTGAAGTGTAGCTCCTTCTTCATTCTTTTTGCTATAGAGTTTCTTTTTTCTTCTTCTTCCTTTTTTGAAAGATGCTAGCTGGTCTGTTAAAACCATTTTCTCTTAAGCTGTACCACTGCATGGCTTCCATTATGAGCATGGTTAAATAATTCTTAATGAATCCTCCTTTATCAGTAAGACTCAGCTCTTGTGAGGAGGATTTGCTACTTTTAATTCTATATGGAACATAAATGGGTCACCAAATTGTTCCATACTCTGACAAGATATGTTGCCATCATTTAATTACATTAAATTTTCAATTTTTGAGAGTTGTCTTTAATATATGTGACTACACATATTGCGTACAAGGGATATGACAAAAAATCATCTCCAGGGTCCTGAATTGGACGTGGCAAGGCAATTTAAAGAAGGGCTGGGGCGCCTGGGTGGCGCAGTCGGTTGAGCGTCCGACTTCAGCCAGGTCACGATCTCGCGGTCCGTGAGTTCGAGCCCCGCGTCGGGCTCTGGGCTGATGGCTCAGAGCCTGGAGCCTGTTTCCGATTCTGTGTCTCCCTCTCTCTCTGCCCCTCCCCCGTTCATGCTCTGTCTCTCTCTGTCCCAAAAATAAATAAACGTTGAAAAAAAATTAAAAAAAAAAAAAAGAAGGGCTAAATTCTGGGATACTGCATGAAATATAACACATGACTTCAGAGTGAGAGCATTTATAGAAACCAAGTGCTTCTCAGAATTAGTGGACATAAACATGCATTAAAATGGTCAAAATATCATAATTACCGAGACATTTGGAGATGTTGCTATTTGAAGACAGACCATTTAGAATTCTAGTTGGGGAAAGGCCCAGAAGAGATCCAATGTGCTTCAGTGATCTTCTGAAAGTTACTCCCATTGCTGCCTGTATAAATCATTTGCTAATTAATCACACCATGTGTTCTATAGCAGTCTTGAATTGTAACTCAAGTAATTCTTGTTGTATGCTTATCCTGTATCTCCCCAAACAAACTGTAAGATTCTCAGGGGGAAGCCCACGTGTGCTTGACTTACAAGGGGAGGTTGTTTATAGTGTGTGCCCAATAAATATGTTAATTTTGATAGGTTACTAGAACAGAATGAATAGGGCTTGTGTGACAAATAAATATAACAGAATTAAAGGGGATTTTATAAAGTCTTGAAAACTTTAAGGCACATAAAAAGAAGTCCCATTTAAGGGTCCAGTGTGGGAGAGACATGAAACCTGTTACTTTGTATGTACTGAATGGATCAGGAAATTGAAAGGTAGGGAAAATTATATATTAATGGTTGTAAAGGAAAAACATACGTATTTAGGAGGCTTTTCTAAATTTTGAAGTTAGTACAACAACAAAAATCCATGAAAGTAACAAAGTACAACAACAAAAATCCATGAATTCTACTAACCTTCCTAGATTTCCTGAGAAGTTGCATCTTGAGTTTAGACTCATGTATTCTTATGATCTCGTTAGACTGACACAAAGCAGGCACATGACATAAGAGAGATGTATTTGTTTCCTGTGGTTGCTATAACAAATCACCAAAAAGTTGGTGGTTTAAAACAACAATTTTTTTTTCTCCCACTGTACTTGAGCCCAAAAGCCAGAAATCAGTATCAGTGGTACAAAATCAGGGTGTCAGCAGAGCCACTCACCCTCTGGAACATTTAGAGAATCCTTTCCTCGCCTTTTGGTGGCAATCTGTGGTTTGTGTCTGCATCAACTCCAAATTCTGCCTCTGCAGTCATACTGTCTCCTCCTCTTCTGTGTGTCAAATCTCTCTGTGCCTTTCTCTTATAGGCACACTTGTGACTGCATTTAGGACACACCCAGATAATCCAGGATGAAGTCTTGATTATTTAATCACTCATGCAGAGAAACGTTTTTCCAAATAAGGTAGCATAGACAGAGATTAGGTCCTGACATCTTTGGAAGCAATTATCAGTCTACCATAATAGCTATCTTTGCTGTTGCTGTCATTCAATGTAGCAACATATTCATAGCTTTGTGATTAGACAGAGCTACCTAAGTCATATTGAAGAAATTATGTATCTTTGCGTTTCAACTTCCCCATCTATTAAATGGGATATGCAGGAGTAGAATCTCACAATGTTGTCATAATTATTGAATAGGATAGTATATATTAAATTTTAGCAGTTTGGGCTTAGTATGTTCTCAATAAACTATAACTATAATTATTTTTATACAATCAATAAACCTCATTTACTCAAAAAAAAATGCTAGTTAATATAGCAGTTCAAAAATATCATAAGGCCAGGGGCTCCTGGGTGGCTCAGCTAGTTAAGTGTCCAACTCTTGGTTTCTGCTCAGGTCATGATCTCAGAGTTCACAGGTCTGAGCCCCAAGACAGCCTCTAGGCTGGTGGCGTGGAGTCTGCTTGGGATTCTTTCTCTCTCCTTCTCTCTCTGACCTCCCCTGCTTGTGTGCACTCTCTCTCAAAATAAATAAATAAAGTTAAATCATAGGGCCTGGCCACCATTTTCAGAAGCTTACAATCTAAATGGTGAGATAAAATATACATGCATATAAGAATACCAGAGAAGAAATGCATACTGCAAAACATAATGCTACAGCAGTTCAAAATAAGTATTAATCAAGGGCATGGCAGGTGTTTCCACAAAAGGTTTGGACTGGTGGGGCTGACAGATAAGAGATGCAAAGTCACATGGGAATAGGACATGTGTGGTAAGTAGTAAGGAAGGATAAGAAAGGATAGTAGACAACTGATAGACTAGAACACAGAGGGGGTGTGAAGGACTGGAGTAAACTAGTAGAATGGAAGGCTAAAGACATATTGTGGTCAGTACACTAGCCTAGAAGCTTGATAAAGGCAATGGCCATGTACCTACTGCAATCTTCCCTATCCACCCCCCCCCCAAATTCTCAGTTCCTAGTTTGATGCTTGGCCTCGAAGAATTATTTAAACAGCATTTGTTTCATGATTGCATGAGAAGATGAAAGAAGAGAACAATGAGAATAAGAAAGAAAGGTCTTCCTGAAGCTGGAATTAACTAGATAAATAGATTAAACTAGGATTTCTAAATCATTGGTCTATTGACATTTAGGGCTGGGTAAGTCTTCATTGAGGTAGGGAAATGCCATCCTGTATAATGTGCAGTGTGGGATTTTAACCATCTTTCTACTCACTAGAGGCCAGTTTTACCATTCCCCATGTTGTGACAACCCAAACTGTCTCCAGACATTGACAAATGTCCTTAAGACAATGGGGACAGAATCATCCTGGGTTAAGAACTATTGACTTAAATCAAATGAAGCATTTTGGGACTTAATTTAAGTTGAACAGTTTCAAAAGAAGAGAAGCCAGAGTAAAATCAACCAAATATACTAATGGATTTTCAGAAGACATGCACTCTACTGACTTTACCTAGTGAAATCTAGAACTTGATTCCCTTGGTAATATAATACTGTAATAATTTATAAAATTCTAAACAATTTTTTAACACCCAAAGACCACAGACTGAAATGTTTCATATGTTGTCATAGCTCATACATTTGGAAGGGAGGGTCTCCATGAAACATGAGGCACCAGCCTGCCAGGGGTGCCTAGAGGGCTGTGCCCTTGAGTTCTATACCTCATGTTTGCTCCACAGAGGACACCAACATACGAAGGTGTGCCAGTGCATATCCTCTTATCAGAACTAGACTTGATTTAAAAGGAACAAAGTAAACACACATATTGATTTCTACTGCATTAAATACATTTACACATCAAAGGAAAAAGAAGCCAGAAATGTTTCAATCTGAGTTACATACTTAAAATTCCATTATTTAAAAAAAAACACATACACACAAAAAACATTCCATGTTCTCTAGCAAATTTGGTTATATTATTTTTGTGCACTTTCATAGCCAAATGATTTCCTTTTTACCGGCTATATTTTTTGGAATACAATGAAACTGGCCATGGTCATAGGAAAACAAAGCATGCAATTGCCTATTTAGTATAACAATATAAACCTAACAATACAAAGAAATTTGGAAATACTCCATACTATAAAATTTGATATTAGGAACTCCAGATAGAGTTACTTTCCATTAACTCATGGTAATAGAGTAAAATTTGAAACTGGACAAATTAAGTTAACAGAGAATACAAAAATCCCTGTGTTTTAAGCAATATTTGAAGTAAGTCCTTGCTCCAGGTAAAATAATAAAGTTGCAAAAATTTTGGGAGGTCACCCTCTGTTCCTTCTTCAATAGCTTTTTTTTCCTTGTTGAATGTGCCAGTGTCTGGACACCTAGTACTTTGATGCTTCTATATGGGTGATGTATATACATTTAGGTATCAACAAACATTAATTTGCTACTTACTGTGTACCAGACACTGTATTCAATGATGTTACTATTAAGATGGATAACCTACAGATTCCCTCTTCTCCCTGACCTTGTTTTTATCTTTAATTAAGGTTTTCTTGCCCAATTTGATTTCTTTCCAAACCTAGTTTTCCTTTCACCCATGGGAGTTTTATTCTATTTTATAGATGATATGATGAATGAATTATTGCTAGTGTATTTCTTAATGATATATGACCCCTTTCTGATAGTAAAAATAATAGTAATAGGATATTTTAAAAGTAAAAATAATAGCAGATTTTTTTTTTAGTATCATAAGTGGGGCCAGCATTTTTTGAAGGTGAGGCTTGTTATAACATCCGTCTAATCACATCACCTAGGAAGCCTAGACTTATGATTACTTGGAATTTATGTTTCCCCAATTCACCTTGTTTTAGAGCCCATAAATTACTACTGTTGTCTACTGAGGGGAAAAATATTGGAGAATTTGGTTGCTTGGGCAAAAGAAATTAACAAGTGTTGGGAAGCAAAATAAAACAGATAAATGGACTGGTTAATTAGCTTTGTCTCAAATGTACACTTTCCTTTTTTTTCTTTAGGTAAAAATTCCAACTTCCCAGTGGCCAAATCACAATGAATTCTTGACAACCCCAAGAAAGAACTATTTGTAAATGAAAGTCGTCAGGGACTGAAATGTAAGTGAAGAAATGACTGAATACTGACTCTATTTCTAGGCCCTGTTCTAGGCCCTGTGGAAATGCAGAAACTATGCCATAACTCATTTCTCCTTGGGACAGCTAAATAATGCAAGCATGAAATACTCCAGAGTGTCAAAGTGGATAGAGATCAACATGAGTTGCCATGCTCAGGGATGACTCCATGGTGAGTTTTGATATATCCTTTATGTGTCTTTATGTCACAAAGAAAGAAATATGTGAAAATAAGCTTTAAGATGATTAAATTACCCCAATTTGCTTTTATTTACAGTTGTATAGTTCCTGAGGATAGTGTTTGAACTGAATTCATTTTGACAGCACAACAATACAATTCCCATGTTCAGTATGAGATTACACATTGCTGTACAGATCCATTACCTGCTTTTTTGCCTTTTCTTATATCTGGTTATCTACCATTCACCATGTAGTAGATAATTACCATCTTATTATATTTCCATCTTAAGATGGAGCAGGCTAAATAAAACCAGAGGAACATGAAGAAAATCAGACAATTTCATTGAACCAATGAAATGTAATTTGTATTTTTTAAGACTGTGAACCATCGTGTGTATTTAAGAACATTTGGATCTCAGTGCTAGAAGAAGGCAAGGAAAAGGATAAGCAAAGTATTCTTTTACTGTACTCAAAAAAATTGGTTCATATTTTCCAAAAACGTATTTTCCTCCAACTACTCTTAAAATCCTTGGGAATTTTCATAACAAAAGATGCTCTAAGCCCTCAGTGCATCCACAACAGAGATGCAATTATATGAATCACAAATAGGTAGTTTTTTCACACTTGATTTCCAAAAATCTGAATTTTTAAAGTTTGAGATGGTGGGAGGACCACACTCTTTTATAATGAGTAGTAACAAACAACAGTAGCTGGTATCTCTACCTGTTGTATACATGGCCAGAAAGGGTAAAATACAAATCTCTCTCTTTTTAAGCATGTATTGCACAGAGCAAAAGGTCTCTAAGAGATCCTGACTTGATTTTTTTTTTTTTTCCTTATGGCTCTATGTAACACATGCTTAATCAAGTAGGGTCATAATTTGAGAGCAGTCAGATGGTTCTCTGTTCAAACATATCTCTTCTACCAGTATGCCAAAATTATAAAATGTCCATCATTAGAATCCTTTTTAGTTAAGACATTAATGTTTCTTATTAAAATGCAAATATATTATTAGACATTAATATCTTATTACTAATTAGTTAATCAATTTTATCCTGACAAAGAGAGGGACTATGAGACAGTGGGAGATTGGGCTCAGGCAAGAATATTTATGAGGTGAAAGATCAGCAAAGGCCTGAACCATAGGGCATTTCTGGGAGAGAGTTCAGATGAAGTAGCACCAAGGAAGGATTGTAGGAAGGCAGATAATATTCTGGGAGCATTCAGACTTTCAGATCTCTCTCAAATCTCGATACCAGAATAATCATATATGCTAACTGAGCCAGTGACCTGACCTGAAATGTGTGTGTGTACTGGGAAGAAGGGAAGAGTCATATGTACATGGCTTTTATGGATTTGCATTCTGATAATTTAGATTTACTTTGGAGGAAAGATGTAAGACAGAATTCATGATTTTTCTTGGACATATAAAATGCCTAAATTTGAGCACATAACATGACCACAATTTGGGGAAATTATTGTGGTTTTGAGAGATACTGAGAACACACAGCCAGACAAAATAAAATAATAATGATTAATAATTAATAATAATAATAATAATAGTTTAGGCAGCAGCCAGTGCACAGAGAGACTATGCAAAGGTGAAGAAATGATAGGGAAATGTGAAAGAGCGTAAAGGAAGGGCAGCTGGGTTGGCATGAAAGTTGTCTCTGGATGTTTCACTCTTGTCCTTCCCATGTAACATCCTCAGAGAACAGTCCTCTCTAGTCAGTAAATCCTAGTTCCTGTGGTTCCTTCTACAAGGAGAACATTAGTTGGCATAAGTCGTGGTCGATATTAATAATAGCTAAATACTTTGAACCCTTGCAATATATCAGGCACTCTGCTAAGCATTTTATATGTAAAGGTTATGGTTATGGTTATATGGTTAAAAAGGCCACGACAGACAATAAATTACAAAGTCATCTAGAGAAACCATCTCCGACATAGAAATGTATTTAAATGTAGTGCTTTAGCCCGTCTTTCCAGACATTAGGATAGAAAGGCTTTCTTTCTGTCTCACCTTCTAAATAATAACAAATACTTTAATGTCATAACATATTACCACTTCACTCACTATCAACACTTTGATGCCTAGAACATTTACATGCTTATAATTTTTAATTTCTTATTCAGGTCTCAAAACAACCTTGGAAATAATGATAAGAAAACTGTGACATAAATTAGGAAAGAAATTTGCCCAAGTCACACAAGAATAATTATTGGAGTCAGGTTTTAAACCCAGGCAGAGTTCTGAGGCAGAGCTCTCAATCACAAGACAGAGTGTGTGGCTTATGGGCCTTGAGTTGGTGTGACCTCAGTAAGTCTCTGAACTCTCATTGGTCAAATCTGTAAAATATAAGGGGTGGCATTGGAATTCTGAAGTCCTTTCTAGCTTTTAAATTCTATGACTCAATCCTAGTGAGGCTATGCGGAAACAATCATAATCATATTCCACTAAAGGGTCTAAATAGATTGCTTTATAGCAGAAACTTGTCAATGTATTATTTCATTTGTAACAATCCAACCCAGGATTCAGAAGATATAAAGGCAAAACATGGTAAATGAGAATGCTTATCTGAGGTGTATGGATACTAGCAGACAATTTGGGAAAGGGGTTGATTATTTACATTTTGATACATGATCATACTCTTATTAATATCATGTTTTAAAAAAATAATGATATTGAAAAAGTTCACAATAGTAGGAAAAAAATAAAACAACTTATAAATTATAAATATGAGACTATCCAGTCTTGATTTATATTTATGCATACATGTGAACAGTATATGTGTTTATATCTTTTTTTTTTTAATTTTTTTTCAACGTTTTTTATTTTATTTTTGGGACAGAGAGAGACAGAGCATGAACGGGGGAGGGGCAGAGAGAGAGGGAGACACAGAATCGGAAACAGGCTCCAGGCTCCGAGCCATCAGCCCAGAGCCCAACGCGGGGCTCGAACTCACGGACTGCGAGATTGTGACCTGGCTGAAGTCGGACGCTTAACCGACTGCGCCACCCAGGCGCCCCTGTGTTTATATCTTTTAAATGTAAATGCTTGCAAGTATTACTTTTTTTTGTAACATCATTATTCATAATTTCTATTTCCAAAATTTCCCCCAAACCATTACTTTTATAATCAGAAAAATAAAACAATTTGAAACAAAATATATTCAACAATATATATCAAATTCCATGAACAATTTCTCTCTTTTACTTTTTCCATTCCCCATATCTTACTTAGCAAATCAATGAGAATCTACTCTAAGGCTGACTAGAAAGTCAGGATCCCTCAGGAACTCGTCATGTTCTTGTTGCAACCACTTGGAAAAATCTGTGGAATGGCCATATACTTTTGGAATGATTGCAAGAATTCCTGCATGGAGAGCATGCTGATGGCAGCAAGTTATCCATGGTCTGAGACCCTATTTCTGAAGGCTTGTGTAGTGCTGTTAAACCCATGGTCATCTGATGCTGCCCCTAATAGTATGTAACATATTGTTTGCACTCAATAAATTTTAAGCCATAGTAATCAATAATAATAATAATGAGGCAATAAAAAATAACTGAACTCAGTAGCACTGATGCAGTAGCTCTTTATGAGTTCCCGATAGGGAAAGCAAGATATAAGCAAAACTAGGAAGGCCATAGTGTTCAGCATGAGAGACCTTCCAGAACAACCTGCGAAGCAGAACCAATCTTAAGTGTGCACACATGTGGGCATGTAGTAATGCCAGTTTGCAATTCTAGGAATCAGGGCTGATTAAATAGTGTAAGAAGGACTGGAAAAATTTTTCCTGACTCCGATTATCTCTCAATTGTATCTATGCTGTTATAACAAGGTTTGACAAATCTGAGAATGTCATGAACTTGATTGGGTATACAGGCAAACCCAGTGTGAACTTGTTCCATTGTAATTCTTATCTTCCCCAAGGAATCTGTTTAAGTCATCCCAATCTTGGTGTTCTTTTCCCTTCCATACTGGAGTTAGCACTTGTCACCTTATTGGTGCCTTCAGATATTTGAATATTTTACTTTGTATCTTGGATGTATTTATGCACTTTTCCCTCTGTATCTTCTTTGTGAATTTTCCAAATTATAGGATTACTTGCTTGGTTTTTGTTGTTGTTGTTTTTGTTTGTTTGTTTTTTGTTTTTTTGTTTTTTATCCTACCAACTAGTGATGTTAGAAAGTTAAGGTTCCTGTGAGCAAGACATTGGTCTACTTCTAGGAAACAACAATGGAGTAGAAAGAGGGGCCTGAGCACTTGATATGTACATATTTATTTCTTCTATTATTTTCTTTCCTTCTTTGTTAGAATGTAAGTTGCAGGAGGGTATAGCTTTGCTTTATTCATAATGTAACTCCAGTCATTGGAAAAGTATTTGGAACATAGGGAGCACTCGATAAATATTTCTGGTGAACAATATATATATATATAGGAAAAGTTGCCCTCCCAGAAAACATATATCACTATGAAAAGTCATCTCATCAATTCTCAAAAAAAGGCCTTTTAAATCCATGGGGCTTGGCCAGGTGAAGGGGTGGAGCGGCTGATTTGAGAACATTCAGCCTAAAGGTGACACAATTCCCTTGTATCTATTAGAGCACTGTGCAAATTCATCTATTTTCCCAGCCCCTGACAGTGACCTGATTACTTTCTGACACTTAATTGTGACAGATCAAGTATTTCTCCTTGTCCATCTTTCATCATGCTTTGTGATCCAAGACACTGACTTTAAGCTTGTTTAATCCAAAACAATCACAATTGACCAGGCCAAACAAAACAAAACAAAACAAAAACAAAAATCATAGGTTTGGCCACAAAGGGGATATTCACTAAATACCTATTGTGTCAAATGACACTCTACTTGCACAGCAGCCATCACAGGAAAGAAATTCCTATGTGTATAAGACACAAAGTAAAAGACTTATAATGATAATTGTTATTATTCAATAATCTCTCTTTGTTTTCAGTTAATACACAGAGGAAGTGGATTATGCATTTTCACTGAGCTTTCAATTATATAGCTGTAGATAGTAAATATGAGATATGCATATGTTGAAGAATTAAGACTATTCTGACTTCCCCTGACACCTATTTTTAGGTTTTGCTGAAAGTCTCTGTGTGACCAGGGAATTGAATAATAAAATACATGATCAAACAAAATTTAAGGAGGTTGTTGTCTACTGTTGAGTCATACTCCACAAATAGCATGTTCAGACACTCTCAGATAAAGATTTGTTCCTGTATTTAATGCTGCGTGCCTGTGTGTGTGTGTGTGTGTGTGTGTGTGTGTGTGTGTGTGTGTGTTTTCACTAAGGATGTCACGTCTTTTTCAGAATGTAGGTTGTTTGGGTTGAAAGGTTTCCTAGTGCTACCCAGACGTAGCAAAGGAGCAGGCCTAAGAAGCATTTCTGGATTGTTAGTCTATTGTTTGAAGACCTATGTTTAGGATCCCTGCTTTGCTTTGAGCAGGGAGATTTATTGTTCATCTACTCCAAAAGATTTACCTTTGTCTTCCTCAAAATTAATCACAGACTTTCTCATCTGAAAATGTCCTTAGGGATCATTTTGCCAATCCCTGATCTTAAAACATGAAATTCATTCATCCCATGCTGAATGGGTGGTCATCTAACAAATTCTGGGCTGAGAAAATTTAAAAAGTAGAAATTCAAGGCCTGCATGTTAAATGTGAGATAGCAGCAAAACCAAAGAGACAGGATCCCGGGAAGAATAAAGGACAATTGACTTTCAGAAAATTTGAAAAAGAGATATATCAAGTCTGATACCAAGTTGATCAGTGTCAGGAAACATCACCTTTTACATGAAAGTAAATCAACGAGACCCCCTCCTCTTCACCCATACCTCTTTCACAGTCCAATTAAAATCATGTTTTCTTTGAACACACAGAAAAAAAGAAAGTGTCTGGGCACGTAAGGGACATCAGTCGTCTGGTTCTGCAGACAGGTGCATTTGTCATGCCCTGGGGAGCAATGACGGTAGTTTCATTTTATTAATTGAGAAGATTATACATCCATGATAGCTACATTTCCTCATTCTCCTTCTTGGAGAGAGGATGGAGGAGCGAAGTGAACATTCCATAGTTAAGCAGGAAAAGCCCCCCCCCCCTTTTTGTTTTATTGCATTCTAATTAAGCATGATGGGAGTGAGAGATCCTACAGCAATGCAGCAGGCTTGAAACACTGACAAGGTCAATTATCTCCTGATAAGCCTTGCACCAGCAAGGATTAATAATATGACTAATATTAATTGAATGTGAGTTCATTGAGTTTTATTTCTTATTTTAAAGTTCTCTTGGCGGGTGTGCATGCCATGGTGCACAGAGAATGATGGATAGAAGTGGCAGAATCACTAATAAGCCCTTAGACCCCCATGGCCCACTGGGCACAGAGAGGATGCAGGTTTGAATTTCTTTCTGGGTTTCCAAAGAAACCCTGGCAGAAACCTAAAAGGGGCAAGCTTTATAATGTAATTTGTTCCATGAATAAAGAAAGTGTGAGAGATTTTAGACCTGTGGATTCAGAAGTTCTCAAAAGTGCAACTAACTGATAATGTCACTTATGGTGAATTCGGTCTAGTTGCTTTCTATTGAAAAAAAAAACAGAGAGGAAAGAGGGAGGACAGGTCCTACTTTCTTTAATGGGATCCAAACTCACAAATAAATTGGTTATTATATTATTATATGATTCCATAAATTCACATCTCTCCTTTTCAGAGTTGGGAAGAAATGTAAGGGTGGCATAATCTAAAACACAGAGAATACAGTGATTTCTTATTTTTGAAACATTGATTCTATAAAACAATATCACACCATATACATATACATACACACACACACACACATACATACATATATATAGTAAATCCTGTATAATGTTCACTTTAATTTTATGCATGAAAGTAGTTAGGAAATTAGGAAAGTATGTCCATGGATAAGACTTGCTTCAAATGAATTGAAAGATGAACGCCAAAGCATATACAGTGTGTTGTGATCCTGAAAGTGATTTCATTGACTTGGGAATTGAGATATGCTATTTTGGTCCAATTTCTTCCCCACACATTGGCATGCTTTCATATCCAGAGGTATGACTTCCACTCACTGATTCCATAAATTCACATCTCTCCTTTTCAGAGGTTGGAGGGGATGTAAGGGGTTGCATATTTGAAAGCACAGAGTATAGTAATTCCTTGTTTTTGAAACCCTGATTCTATAAAACAACATCACACTTTATTTTACTAATCCTTTGTGTTTGCTTTTAAATAAGTGTTCAGTTAAAATGATTGTTACTCGTGGAAATGAACATGAGAGAACCAAGGAAAGAACCAAGTACAACAAATAACATAAAGGACCTAAAAGCAATTTGAGCACAGCTTTGTCGACGCTTTGGAGTTATTAATTACATGTGAGATTCTAAACACAATGTCGACTTCCAATTTAACCCATCTTTAAATTTTTCCTACCCACCTCAGTGAAATATGAAAGGAACCTCTCTCCCCTGAACTTATAGTGCAAAATTGGGTAACTCTAACTGGGCAACTAGAAATTACCTTTACTATTTGTATCTCTACCATTTTTCAATTCAACTTATATATAAATCTGCATTCTTTCATGTGGTCTGGTCTAATCTCTTCCATAGAGAAATTACTTGAATATGGAGTCCATTTCTTTAACAATTTCATATCCTGTACAGTAGCATGTGAGGCAAAGGATGCAGTCAGTGCTATGTATTACATTGAGTAACTAATGCTCCAACTTGTTCAATATTCAAAAAATGACAGGAAATCAGTGACAGGCATAATCAAGGCACATGTGGAGGCGTTTCGCCCCAGGTGATCCTGATAACTTCTAGACAATCATCTGGATTTAGCAAATGATAATCATGCTGGGGAGAGGAGCAGAGATCATAGGACACAGTACCTACTATTCAGAATGAACATACCATAATGGGAAGGGAGAGAGAGGGGGTGAAAGAAGAAACAACTTTTACTGCAAAGCAGAGAGGAGAGGAGATTCATTTGTGGCAAAACAAAGCCATAAGCCAGACTCCTCCAGAGGCACCAGAAGTTCAGAGCAATGAAAAAGGCGCTGGAGAGGTTAGGACCATCTGTAAGTTTATATGTTGATAGCTTAGGGGGGAAACAATTACAATTATTCAGAAATACTGATGAGAAAGTTCATAATTAAGGAAACTGAGATTTAAATAGACTATAAATAGTTGGAGGTATTGTTCTCTGTTTTGCTGATTTCCTTATTTTTCCTGTGATGTACCATTTTACATCATCCAGGACGAGTGAAAGATCCAGGGCCTGATGATACAGTTTCTGATACACAACGTGCCCCGTGATTTTGTCCACTAATTTGTCCTCCTCTGTGAGTGGCATTGGCAACAACACCCACCACAAAGTGACAGCAGTCGACGGCTAGAATATTACAGTCTGATGCATGTGACTGGGGTTCAATGAAAATACATCAGGAAGGATGAAACCCTTCCAATCCAGTCATACACTTTGCTCTGCAATTTTCAAAACCAAAGTACCTGGAGTCTCTATTGAAACACAGTGCAATGTCCCTTCACCCGTGTCTTTCAGAATGCGATCTGACATTTCCTTCTCCATTTTCCATTTTCTCAGTTAAATGCAATGCATATTTATAGATGGTATTTATTTTACTTCTGCCTTCTCTTAATGAATTCCTATGAAGTAAATAGAGGTGGGTGCCCAGAATCTAGACAGACATCTTCCCAGTTACCATGATGGAGAGAGTGACAAGTTGGGTTTGGAGTCACACTCTGTGCTTATATTTGGAATTATACATTACTGAAATGATGCTTAACAGTTTTTACATAATAATGTCTATTCGCCCTTACAGAATTACCTGTACCCCTACTCTTTCTAATTCTGTTAGATGGTAAAGATCCACTTGGGGGTATGAGATGGCACTCTTGATGAGGAGGCAGGCAGTTCTACCTTTATACTTGATAGTGGGAGAAATAAGACAGGTTACGCCTGCCAGTGGCTAAATATTGGAGTCTAAATTTTCTTCTGGTGCCTAAAAACCATTTTGAAGCCCCTTTCTCAGAAAGGGGAAGACATAGAATTTCCCTCTCTTATCCATAATCCTAGTACACACTCTTTACATTTCTCCCTCTAGAATCCTGAAGTTTCAGATCATCGTGCAGCATGATACGGAAGACTGTATGGGGTAGTAGGTGGAGACTCATCAACGCTGAATGGCACATAAAGCATTGACTTTGAATTATAAACCTGCAGAGTAAGATCTGTGTGTTTTTGGATAAGTTACATGCATTCTCTGAGCCTCACCATTCTTAAAATGAGAATATTAGCTTATATTCTAGAATGTGAGAATTAAAGGAAATAATCTATGCAAATCATCCATTTCTGAGAAAAGTAAGAAAAAGATGGGGCTGACTTAACTCATCTGGAATTCAAATTCCTTTGTCATAAAATTAAAGTGTCCTAATAATTAATACTCTACACTTTAATGGGCCTGTCACTATCCTTGTGATTCAACAGTAGTGCAAACGCATGGAGCATTCATTTCAGGTTGGTGAGGCTGTATTGCAATCATCCTTCTGTGAGAGATAAGGAAACTGAGGCTTAAAGAAATAAATTATGCGCCCTAAGTCATACAGGTGACTGGTAGAGTCTAAACTATTTGACTTCAGAGGGCCAGTTTCATTTACTGCAACACATTTTATAGGTATTACTATCCCATTCAATGGATAAATAAGACAGGTCCTTTGTTAAAACACTGGTAAAGAGGAGGAAGATAAACCTATGCCATGTTAACTCTGAAATACTTTAAAAAATATCATTGGGAAATGTTACCTCAAAGACAACCCTTAGATGTAGGGAATTATCTTATGCAAAAGTGAAAGTTTACTTTCCATGAAAATATGAATAGGAGACCTCAATGTATGCCATTATGAACTGGGAGTTGTTTTTTAGAATGTGGTGGGTTTGTGGTTTTGTTTGATGGGTTTTTTTGTTTTTGTTTTGTTTTTTTTGCATCTGGGTTGTTTCAGATATGACATGATAACATATACAAAAGTTCTTTGAAAAGTAGGCAGGCTTATGCTTGTGTCAGATAAATCAATGGCTTACTTGCCAGTAGGTAATTTTGAACAATCTCAGCTCTTCTGTATTGCCATTCCTGAAGAAAAAGCTGTAGGAGGAGATATTTTTTAAGCAAAGGTTCTTAGCAGCAAGGGAAATAATCTCCATGCTCTTAATATTGCTGAAGGGAAATGACATATAGCCTCCTCAGCCCCCTATTTGGACAACTGTGTATAAAAGAAGGTAGCAAAGTAGAAGCAGAAAATATAAACTGATAAAGGTGAGAAGGGACTGGTAATAGCAGCCAGCAAAGGAAGGTGGTAGAACTCCTAACATGCCCTGGAATTCAGAATACATTGCCATTACCAGAAGGACAGGTGTACAAACTTGGACATCCTACAACCATGATTTTTATTCATGAAGACAGTAAGAAAGTGTAAAACTATTCTCATAGTTACCCATTTAAGAAGGTAGAGATTTTTATAAAAAATTATTTCCAAAATTTTAACATAAATATTAAATATTTTTACTGCTTTGTATTATGACTTTGAGTGAGTGCAGCAGATGATTGACTTACTGCCTGAGACAATATGTTGCAGCATAACGGCTCCCTTCAATAAAGTGACTGAATATGTCTACACATATAGCAATCCATGTTGAGTGCCTATAAGAAAAGTGGTTTACTAGAAAATGTTCTCTCAAATAGGGAAGTGGTGACCAAAAATTGTCACCACACCATATGGGTCCGTATCTTCAGTGCTGATACCGATTGATTCCACTAGACATCTATCTAGCATCACTTAAACCAAGGAACTGGTCTATCAGATGGTTCTGTGCACTTCAAATGTGGTGACTAGTCTGAAAAGATTGAGAAGCACCCCTAGTGTAAATAAGAAATGGAGGAACCACAGATGTGCTAGTGTCTGAGGAAGAACTTATTTCAGTCTGGTGATCTTATCCGGTCTCATTATTTCAAATATCACTCATATGCCCATACTTTTCTCTCAAATTCTAGATTTAGTCTTCCTACCACCTGATTAACATTTTTTTCTTTGGGTATATACTAGACACATGTTTAAAACTGGCATGGATGGGGCATGAGCTACTCATTAAGGATGACTAGAATTTGGCAAAGAAGAGAGGAGGAAGAGAAACACACACACACACACACACACACACACACACACACACACACGAGCATGGGCATGTGCTCACCACCTCCCCACCACACACATGCACCAGAACAGAGTTGTACAAAAGCATGGCATAGATCGACCGGGAGAAAAAAGGAAAGTCACAGTACAATTATGATAAATGGGAATCTTATTTTGCAGAAAGGAAAAATACCACATTTTATCTCCAAATATGATAGAAGGAAAAGAATGAGAAATTTTTCACTGCCTGTATGAAGGGTTCAGATAAGACACAAAAACAGAAGAGTTAAACATTGCATTTTTAATTTTAAGATTGCAAGTGTCCCCAAAATTCTTATTGATAAATCACTTTCTGGAACCACTTCAGATTTCCAACTAATCCCCAGTCTTCAATAGAAAGAGAAGAGAAATCAAAATGTGCTATTAGAATTTGGGGGGATTTTGTTCACGTTCTATGCCAAGTCAAGGCCCGGTCCAGAATCAATCAGGTTCTATTGCCACCACCTACCCTCCACCTTGGCATATTCCTCATCATATTCAGGTGGCTATAGTTTTTATTATTGCAGCCCAGATTGCCTTCATCTAACTCTTTCCGCAGCAGTGAACTTAGAGGCAATAGGATAGCAGGAATCTTCCTTTACACCTCCTCTTTACCCCTAGTCTTTATTGCCTGTGCATTGCAAAAACAAGCATGAAAAAATAAGACAATTTCCAAAGACAGTGTAAAATCCCAAAAGGTAACATATAACCATCTGGAGTACAACAAGCACATCATATTTTCTTTCTTTAGCAAGACAGTTCCGAGTTTTATGGAAGGCATCCCAGTAGGCAAAGACCTACTAGCTGTTTGTAACTCTTTAAAAAATTTTTAAAAAAATAATAAAACTGCAATGTTTCTTTAATGTCACAATCTGAATTATAAGCAGAGAGTTGGCACATCTCTCATTTTATTCATTCTAATTACAATTGCCTTGTCACTGAGATGCCAACCTGACGAAGAGCAAATCAGGTAGCAAATCCCCAGGGGCCGCTTAGTAACAGGAAGGCTGTCTCCAGTGGAATCAACGTGACAATTTCTTCTTTCCCTCTTCAAAGTCGAGAGTCCCCCTGGACAAATTCACATTTGATTATTTTCGCTAGGCTCTCTGTCTTCAACTGCTTGATTAGCATCTCAGTCACCTAAGAAATTAGACTAAAGTTTGTGACCATTAAAAGGAAACCAAAGCATGTGCAAGGGTGTCTGCTTGAGCATGCAGCACACCTATGAAAGTCCATGCTCTTAACTTGGCACTAAGTACTGACACCAATTCTACTGTGTAAGGGCCACTGTGTGTGTGTGTGTGTGTGTGTGTGTGTTGCTGTTTATGTTCTTAAGAGGTGATCTTTTCACACAGCTCCATCTAGAAATGTGAAGTCAAGTTCGAAAACTATAGGCAAAGGTGTGGGAGTTGCTTCCATAGGTACCTGCTTTTCCTTCCTCTAACTTTCCAGCAGCTGTGCTTAGAGATAAGACCACTGTGCCTATTGCTACTGAAATGTTTAGTATAAAACCTCATTCTCTCTGGTAAAACACATTTGTATACAATGGTGCAATTAACATTAGAAGAGAATTAATATATCAAATAAAAAAACATTCCAAGAAAATTATTGGGATAGTCTCCTCTCAGTCCATTGCCAACCATTGCTTGTGATTGATCAATGGCCCAGGAAACAGGATAGAAAAGAGACCAATGGAGCCAGAATTCTGCCTTCAGAATCTTTCTTGTACCTCTTCCCTGATGTCCTCCTTAACTATCCTGGTTGATGGGACAATAATTCTTAAATCTTGGTGTATATAAAGAGCAGGTAACTGGGCACCTAGTACAGACATTTCATTTCACTATAGGTGAGCTGTAGCTCAAAACCTGCATTTTAACAGTAATCAGGGTGAATATACTAGGAACACTACCACAGTTACTCTCTCAATTCCAAAAACCTATAATGATAATGTCTATATCATAAAACTGTCCCATAGCTCAACTAGGGCGAACTTTTAATTATGATGTATGTCAGCTCCTCCCAAGCAATTTTCAAGAAAGGCCTGGGTATTAACATTTTCTTTTTGCTACATAACACACTATACATAATAAGTGCTCAATAAATGCTTGCTGCTAGGAGTTGATTTAATGCAGAAACCAAAACTATTTTGTTTAAATGTCTTCTTTCTAGAAGGTAAAGTTTCCTTTGCCAACATATAGACCATATACTTTTAGAATTCTAAATTATTTCAGAAAAACTTTAGTCTGTTCAAAGATATTGGCTATGGGTGACTAACTCTTCCAGGAGATAGCAGATCTCCAAGCTACATCTCTGGCTCAGATGAGGTGAAATGATTCAGTGTTGTTTCTGTCCAGTATACGGTTGATGGTTTGGCTCCTCCACTCATGGTCACTTGAGCTGTCCAAGCTGAAAAAATACACCTTTTCATAGGACTACAAGGTCAGCCAAAAAGAACAGAGTTATATTAGCTTGGATATAGAGTAAACACTGTAGCTTTGGACCTTCATGTCAGAGAATAGGTTCATATTCTCCTTCATGTTCAGAGATCAGCAAATTGAACTATCAGCCTTCAACATGACAGTTCTGTGCCCAGGGCTTTGGTGCTTCAGGGAATGTAGAAGAGTGAGATGTTGTCTTTGCCCTCAAGTATCTTGCAATTTAGTTTGGCAGACAGATGATACAATGAGTTAAATAAAATAAGAATAAAAACTTAAATAACACTTAATGATAGAAGGGCACTAAGTATGTCATTGTGTGCCAAAGAGTAAGAGTCCTAGAGGTGTTGAGGCAAGAGAGAAACGATCTGGGGTGGTCTGAAAAACCCTCAAGATGGAGGTGGATCTGGCTGAAGAGAACAAATGAGTAGATTTGAATATATAGGTTTGTCAGCCTGAGTGGAAATGGATGCAGCCAGAAGTATGAGACAGGCAAAACTGGCCTTGTCCCTTTCTTTGTTCCTCCTATAAATTGGCACTTATTTAAAGGTCTGTCATCCAACCCATCACATTAGACCTTCCTTCTCTGATCATTCTTCCCATCCACTAAAAACTTGCCAACTCATACATTCACATATTTTCTTGCTTTTACAGAATATATTATTTAGACAACCCATTTCGTACTCAGGTGTTACATTGCATAATACACATTTTTCTATGTTCACGCAGCTCCCCTCTACTCATTGAAACTTCTGTTTACTATATTCCATCTTCATGCTGCCAACTTGCAAATCAATGAATTAATCCCTACAAAAATAATAAATGAGAAACTCAAGGGAAGCCCTGACATTAGGTAAATAAGGATACACTTTGCTGAGAGACTGGGGAAAAGTCTCAAGCCACATCAGGAGGGCTATGACTCACATAGAGTAAGTCCTTAGCAGCAGGAGATGTTCTCTCAAGTCGAAGAGTTTTATCTTTCATTTAACCAAATTTCCTATATTTGTCCATATCCTACTAACACCTGTTCACAAAAACAACATATCTTAATCTGACTCCAAAAGGACTATGGCTTCCAATTACTTAGGAGGAAATGGCCCTTTTGAGCCTGTATAGTAGATTCCTCCCTATCTCTTCAAATACCATTGCCATTGCCCAGTTGCTTACACAGTTATTTCATTTCATTATTCTCTCTACTCTGTATTTTCTTGCCGTAGCATTTTGCTCAAGTGCTCCATCCTGCATGAGAGTCTTTGTTCTCTCTTTTTATCTACTCAAAAGCATCCCTCCAGACATAGACAAAGCCTAGAAATTTTCCAGATGGTATTATTTTTTCTTCTACACCCTTGGATGTAGAGGCATAGGCATTTAACACATGGGATGGGATTTGACTGCATGTGTACACATGTATGTGTATGACTCCAGAGCATTGGAAGAGCCATTATTCATCTAAGTGTGTACTGTTTGAAAAAGGGTAGAGTTTGGTCACAGGAACTGGAAACAGTTTGTACTGGAACTCTTTGCCTCAGTTGCTGGAGGGAACAGACTTCACTGCTATATCCAATGTATTTTTATAGGTCCACACAGGACTTCGTTGATGATTCCACAAAGATGCTTTGCTACAAAGATGATTCCACATCAAGCTTGCCTAGTCTACTTGACTGTCTCCAAATAGAGACTTTTCCACAGTAGGAGTAAAACACATCTCAGATGCTTTCCTCCTCTACAAGAGTAAAGTGAGTTGCATATACCTGGGTAGTAGGAGGTATGTAAATTGCAAAGCAGATAAGCATTCACAAAATCATTGTCCTTTGTGGGGATAGGATGGTCCCTGTACATTCCCGTGAGGAGGGCGTGATTGTATGTATATCTGCCTCAAATTTTTAAAAAAACATTTGACGAAGCAAGTTCTCTATTTTTCAAATCACTGCTTCCAGCTTCAGTTTAATAGCAGATTAAGCAGTTCAGTCTGTCTGGGCCTGAGCCAATAAAACTCATTTGTAGTATTTAGTGGATGGCTCTGGTGATCAAAGATGGTTGCAAAGCCACCTTTTCCCTCAGGTAACCATTCAACTACCAGAAATGTGTTCCAACTATGAGCAGCAAGTTTAAAAAACAAACTCAAGTGTGACTCAAAGCTAATATAAATCAATCACCATTAAAACCTTTTGGAATATGCTCTCTTTTCCACAGTGCTTCATGTCAAATACCAATGAGCATGTCATATATTATTATTCCCCAGGATCTTAAGAGAATGAAGATATCAACAGCCATTTAGATAGGCACCAGGAACTTAAATGAGACTAAAGTGAATGAAAACAAGACCTAAACAAATGACAGTTTTCTCTTTTACAGTATCCTTAAATATGTCCCAGAGTTACATCATATAATCATTCAATTAAATAATAAATCCACTTGTAGCTAAGGAAGGAGGAGAGAAGATTCAAAGATGTGGGAGGTTTGGAGGGATGGAATGTTTTCCATGCTGGGAATGGCAGCCTTGAGAATCAGTAAGATTAGAAAAAAACAAGCAGGCAATTCTCTATACAGGCACCTGCGGGACAGCTGACTTAATCCCAACCTGGAGACTCCATAGAAAGAGTGAAAATTTTCTAATATAGAGGGAATTCATGTAAAAAAAGTTTAATTTAGGCCTAGAAAATGGACCTAGTTTGGGAATGATTCCCGGAAAATGCTGGAAATGGCAGAAAATGTGTTAAAATAATTTATAGGGTCCAGTTGCACTTCATCAAATGATTAACGGTATTCCATCTGCTTTCTAAATATTCCCACCTTCTACTAATTCCTCTGAAATTTTGCCATTTCAGTCAAGCTAAAATTTATTAGCACCCACTTACTGTGATTTACATGCAGGATGATTTGCACGCCTCTTTCCTGGGCTATTTGCATGTCTTTATCCGGGATGCAGCTTATTTGGGGGCACATTTGATTTATAAGCATTTGGCAAGTCTGCCCTTCTATTCTTTTTTCTTTTTGATTCATGCAAGGGCAGAGTTATATTCCTGGGGCTCATTCATTCCCTAAGAAATTAATTTTTTAATGAAATCTTCCCATTTGGTTAAAAATTTGCGAAAAATTAGATTCAATCTCCTTTGCTTGGGTACAACAAAAGTAGTAGTTAGAATTAGGACTTCCCTTTGGTAAAATTTTGAACTAGATAAAGTTTGTATACAGTGGCTGTGGGCTCACCATTCTATGACTCTATTCTGTTCCTGCTACCTAACCCTCTCTTTATGCTTTACCTCAAAATACATAGATATCACTTTTTAAAAAAAAATTCCCATATGCAAATCTTCCCTCTCCCTACCATTCTGTCTCTTTACTCCCTTTTCTACCTTTTGAGGACCACTGCTCACTGGCCTGCCCTTAACTGTCAAGAGAAAAATGATCGAATAAATTATACCGCCAGCATGAGAACAATGCCTGCTTCCATGAGGCAGCTGGGATTTGAAATGGAACACTTAGAGAAACAACTCCTTAATTATAATTTCATAATTTATAATGAACCATTCACATACAGTATGCACTTAAATCCTTAAAACATTCTTCAGTATCATAATTATACATATTTCAGTTTTATATTAGGGGACACTATGGCTCAGGAAAGAGGGGGACACTATGACTCAGGAAAAAGATTTAGGGGAAGATTGTGGATAATGGGGCATTCAGAACCTGACCAATTATCACTGAATTCTGTAAGTTCCCACTCTTAAACTGGCTCCTTAGTGCTACGGGACAATGCACTAGTGTTGGAGATTTATTTCTGGAGCAAACTATGAGATGCATTTTCTTCTGGGCTAGACAGCTTTCTTTTATCTTTCAAATCAAATTACCCAGGTGGCTTCCTATTCTGCCTAAAACTGAGGAAGAGGAGGATAAAATGCATGAGGAAATGGTTGAGTACAACTACAGGGGAATTTAATTTAGGAGGTGATCTCATGAGGCCTCATGCCCACACAAAACAGTCCACAGCAGGTCGGTCATTCTTGTCAGATTCTCCAATCAGCCTATTTCCATTTTTAGTCTAATGTTGTTCCGTGACCTTGTCCTGTGGCACAGCCAGACAATATTGTGGGAGAAACAGGAGCAGCAATAGCCTAATTATACAATTACATATTCATTTACCCCCTAGAGAGCCTAAGACTTCTGAGAGCCAAACAAGAAGTGGTTGGCTGGAGACTCATTTTGAAAGATTGCTTCACCCCAAGATATAGAACCTTATCCACATATGGAACATAAAATTATCAGCTGAGTTGCATTGGTAGATGTCAGGAGAAAAATTAAATTACTGAAGACATTTAAAATTCATAGAAATGTAACCAGATTTAGAAATGTATAATAAAGTCTGCATTATTTGGCACGGTAAATTTTATCAGTGTAAGATAATTCACACTCAGATTGTGTCCAAACATTTTATTATTTGAGCAAGTCATCATCAGGACTGTCTTCTGTTCTCCACCTGTGCTATTTTTACTCCTTTTTGATATAAGGGATGAGATGCTAGGTAAGAGTAGGGACTTTAATAAAAAAGAGATTTAAAATAAAAGGAAGAGCAATCATACCCTACCAAGTCCCCTTCTACTTTTATCTATCTTAAAATTGATTAATTCATGATTAGTTGACTAATTGTCTTTCTTGATAGTAGTGGTATGTCCTAACATCTACATCAGATAGTAAGTATTTTAGGCTTTGCAGGTCACATGTCCTGTCTCAATTCTTGACTCAATTCTGCTGTTATAGCACAAAACTAGCCTTGGAAAATATGTAAATCAATAGATATGACTGTGTTTCAGTAAAACTTTATTTACAAAAAAATGCAGCAGGCTGCATGTGGCCCATGGGCATGTAGTTTGCTAACTCTTGTTCTATAGAGTCCACAAGATATTTCAATATGGTAGTAATATATGTTAGGGGAAGGTAGGTCATTGTTCCTTTTCCACTGTCTCCATTTTCAAAGTTGTTGTAATAACTAAAGAAAATTAATGAGTTCATTATTTTTCATAGTACCTCTTCAATTTATTATCAAAATACCTCATCAGAATAATATAAAAGCAAAGGTATAATTTTACTGAGCAAATCTCAAACATCTCTAACAACTTCTAGAAAAAAGCCCAAATTTTTGCATTCAGGGTCATTTCAGTGGATAAAATTTGGGCCCCATAATGCATTTGTGAGATTACTCTGCTATAATCAAACATAAATATCTACATCTACAAATTTGCTTTCTTGTTGTACCTTGTATTCCTATGGCTTTGGTTCATGTCATTCTTCTGTACTTTGGTCATTTTCCTCACATAGACTACACCTTTCTTGCTGCTAGATTCACTTCAGTCTTTCAGGGCTAATCTATGTCTCATATTTTCCTATAATGCCGATTTGGTTACCTGAATTGGCCACTCCTTTTTATATCCCTTAGCCTGTTTTCAAGTCTTCATATCTAGCTCCACTGTCATTTTTCCATGGTTTCAAGGAAGATGCCAGTGTCTTTACATTTTCCCATAAGCAGCTTTTTGTACAGAGAGGAGCACTTGCATTTGAACTCATTTCCCCCTGGCAGGATGGTGATTCTGCAGAGTAGTCATACTACCAATTATATTGCAGGTAACAATGAACATGTATGAGATGCCTGAACAGAATATAAGACTAAATTTGGAGATTTGTCTTATTTATGAATGTCTTGATCTGAAGACATTCATTGCCAGTTGCTACAGTGCTGTTTGCAACTTTTTATATCAGTTGACCCACATGCAGATCCAAACTATAATTTCCATCTCATTATACAAAGCTCTAATTATCTCAGTTAATCTTCCCTGTTGTTGGGAGTGAGCTTGGATATACAACGAGCTTTGATATTGTCTCTACCTTACAATTAGAGAAATAAAAGCTAAGAAATTACAGATAACCTGCCTCAAATGGCATAGTTGTCATTCTTATTATAGACTACCTAAAATTGTATACACTCAGTCAAGTGTTACTTCTGCTTTGAGGATAAATATGACCTCTATTACCAGAATTAAGTGATTAAAGATAAAATTTTCTCCTATAAATAATTTGAAACAAACAAAAACAAACATATGGAAACACCAAAACATCCTTGCCATAAAGAGTGTAACCAAAACAGGTGCTTTCTCATGGGCACTTTGCACCCAAACAGTTGCTATCTCATGGACACTTTGGAAAGGCACAGACTATTTGAAAAGGCTCATTATATTCCCTTAATTTCCTTACCCTCATTCCTGAATAATTAATGAATCAAATGTATGGTGATGATAACAGGACCCCATCCTTTAAGTGACCATCCCCAACTGCTCTTATTCCCCACCTGAAACTATGGCCTTCCTTTTAGGCCATCACCTGGGACAGCTGGGAAGTTGAACACAAGGTCATAAATATGAGGTTTTGAAATGCAGCCAGACAGTTGCAAAAACTGTAACAGACTGGAGGTTTCTAACTCTTAGAGTATTGGCTTCCTTTCCTTCTGTGAAAATGTGTTTTTATGTTTGGTGCTCCTACCACATCTTCAAAAGTCTGCAGTCTGGTTTCTCCACTGATGATAAAGAGATGTCAGATTTCCTCCTGTTTACAATATCGCCTCTCAGCCTGAGTAAAAAGAAAGACTTGAGTCTCTTGTCCATTTTATCTTGTTGGTAGAAAATTAATATATAATACATGTGCACATTCCTAAATGGAATGTAGGATTATCTTTTTATATGGCTAATGACTGAGATCAAGTTGATAAATTCAAAATCCCACAATATTTTTTACTAAAGGAGAAGGAGAAAGGGAATTTATGGTATATTTTTGAGACTGGTAGCAAGGAGGTACGCAGGGCTGGGGTGGGGGTGGTTGGAGCACGTGCAGAGGAGATGTCCTGATATAAAATATGAAAGGAACAGAGAAAGGACATATAAAAAATAAAAGATGACAGAAGGGGAAAAGAAAGCCAGTGGAAGTCATCTGTGTGTAACTGTAGCAAAAAGGCACCCTTAACAGTGCCTCTAATTATAAATCTCCAACCAAAAAGCTAGGCAGACTTGAGAAAGTATTTTAAACATTTCTATAGTTTGCTGTGTGCATCTATCACCTAAGAGTAGCAATAATAAGGCATATGTGAGCATCAGAGAAAAAGATTCTGTGCCAGGCACTGTGGTTACCTCCCAAGAGCCATTCTACCCTTCTTTCCTTGGTAAAGATCTTGAACCTTGTTTCATATTGAATCACCATGTACTTGCCTGGCACTTTCTCCCGTCCTGGGATGAAAGCTAATTAGTCTAAGCAATCATGTCCATTTATTCTGCCTATCTGCTTTGAGTTCACTCAAGGGCATATGACACAGCCAAACCTGCCCAATGATACTAGAGGAGAGTTTCACTGGAAAATTTCTGGGAAAGCAACTTGCCCAAGGAAATACGGTTGGCTGAGTTAAGAATCAAATCCAGAAAGTCTGACTCAGTCTTCTTTCGAAAAGTGAGTAAGAGAGACCAAGAGGTTATTTCTCTCAGACTCTATGGCAGAATTCTCAAATTATAATGTAAGAAAGATTACCTTGGAGAGCTTATTAAATGCAGATTCTCTGGTCAGGTTATTGTGATGCAGGTGAACTTGGGATCATACCATGAGACACACTACTTGACAGAATATACTGAGTCTTGCTCTGTGAATGGAGCTGAGGAATAGGCAGCCCTTATCCCTGTTGTATGCAGTGGTTTATTTAGTCTGGGGAATTGTATTAATTATTTATTCTCTAGTGCTATATAGGCAAATGCATGTTTTTGTTTTTTGTTTTTTTTTAATTTTTTTTTTCAACGTTTACTTATTTTTGGGACAGAGAGAGACAGAGCATGAACGGGGGAGGGGCAGAGAGAGAGGGAGACACAGAATCGGAAACAGGCTCCAGGCTCTGAGCCATCAGCCCAGAGCCCGACGCGGGGCTCGAACTCACGGACCGTGAGATCGTGACCTGGCTGAAGTCGGACGCTTAACCGACTGCGCCACCCAGGCGCCCCCCTTTTTTTTTTTTAATTTTTTTAAGTGATCTATGTTTGGTGAATAATCCTAGATTTCTTTCCTTTGTTTAGACAGAACATGTGCCAACTGCTTTTTTTACATTGGTATGTGCTTGAAGTAATTACTAGGGCAATCATTAAGAATGCTAAATTCATTTGTTTATTCTTCTAGAAAATGCTGTCTAGGACAATTTGGTAGAACAATGGAACTGTTCTACAACTGTGGTGTCCAACACTAGTAAGAAATTAGTTACACATGGTTATTAATGTAGACATGAAATGTGCCTGGTTCAACTGAGGAACTAACTTTATAATTTTATTTAATTTTTATTTTATTTATATTTAAATAGCCACCGTGGCTAGTGTCTATACTACGCAGCTTTAGAGTAGTGTGCATATACACACAGGTAGGTATTTTAAGAACTTGAAAAAATTATTTTATCTTACTGACATGTCTAATTTGTAGAATGGTCTATGCCATGCCGTTTCACTCCTCTTGAGAATTTAACACGTGATTCTAAGCCATTATATTCATTGAGGAGAAGTGCATGTCTTCACAGCCTTGCCATTCCCAGGATGCCCCATCTCTGTGAGGCAATGTAATCTCAATGTCAGACACATTCATGGAAGCCAGCCTCATAGAATCCTGACAAACAATAGCCTGGCATCCTGACGAGCCACCACAGTGCTCCCAGGACAGGAACCACCTTTACAGAGAGATTAACTCATTCATTGTTCTGAAAGATTAAGTACCAAATACCTCATTAGAGAAACTGCAAGCTGAAAATCAGATAACAGCTGGAGAAAAGGAAAAAAACCATTTGCAGAAGAGAAAGTGGTCAGTGTAGAGACAAACAGGTTCTGCACCAGATGGGTCTGACCTTCTTTCCCAGTCTCCCAGGGCCACACATTGCCCAGAACTGGTGCCTATGAGCTTCTGGATTCTTACTATAGTATCCAGGTAGTACTCACCATTAGAGTCCTGGTGGAATTAGTAGAAATGACAGAGTGCTCAATAAATCACCTGCTGGTTTCTTCCATTTGAATGAGAATTGACTGGCACAAATGATTGATTAACATTGACAAAGCCATATGGGTTCAAACCATATTCCTTTTGGTCACACTTTCAAACAATTCATATTGCATCCTTCTCTAAGTTCTAGCACTGAGGTTTTGGTCCGTTTTATTTTTTCTCCATAGGTACATGGGGTGACTAGGTTGGGCATAGACTTACAGTAAATGCAAAACTTCATGATTCTAAAGTCACATTGGCTGTGTGATCTTGAGAAAACTAGGAACTGTGTTTCTTCATCTATAAAACAGTATCATCCTTATTGGTGTAACATTTAACAGTCTGGCTTTCAAGAATGGAGTCATCACCACTAAGACAGTTTCTACCAACCCTTCATGTATTTCCTGTTTCACACACTTACAGTATGATTTGGACTCTGACAAGTTAAGGTGTTCTATCATTTGAGATTTAACTCTTCCTCTCAATTAGACTATATGCTCTCCAAAGACAGGCACAAATTGTTAACTGTGTGAGACCCTCTCAACAGTACGTTCAATAGAACACAACTTACTATTTGTCTCAGTCACCAGAGCTTGCTTCTTTTTCTTTCTTTCTTTCTTTCTTTCTTTCTTTCTTTCTTTCTTTCTTTCTTTTCTTTCTTTCTTTCTTTCTTTCTTTCTTTCT
>NW_024412397.1:33629355-33680435 GCF_014898765.1 Herpailurus yagouaroundi | reverse complement strand
CAGTCACAGTCATTGGAGGAAAGTATAAGCATTACTGGAGCTATTGCAAGAACTGACTCTTGCAAGAGCTTGTCAAGAATCAATAAGCATCAGAGTCAGGGTTGGGGCTCAAATAAGGTAGATGGTATTCAGTACTGTGAGTCAGGGAGAAGAGCAGTAATCATTAGGACCTCCCTCCTTGGGCGGTAGATCCTATCCTGAAACTGGTGGACAGAACCTATTCTTCATTCACAGGAGGAAAGAGGCCCAAGAAGAGTTAAGTTGGACACCAAACTCAAAATTTTATTTCATAAAACAATTCTTATAATAACATAGTGCTAGGAAACCTGACAAAATAACTGGAATTCCAAGATAACAAACGTTCAATTTTAGGCAAATGAGCCAAGAGGAAAGGTATATGTTGAGGACAGGGAAGGACAGATAGAGTCAAGGCCATTGTTAGTGTTAAAAACTTGGAAAGGGAAAAAGAAGAGGGGGATCCACATTTCCCTGGAGTCTCTGTCCTAGATCTAAATGGATAACTTTTGTCTAATTTACAGTAGGGCTAGGGGGTAGGGGAAGTAAAGCACAGATCTGACACTGGGTTAATATCTTGCCTCATTAGGACTGACTCAAGGTATGAGGCAGATAAAGCCTAGAAGTGGATTCCTTGAGGATCTCAGCTGAGTTGCTGGGCAAAGCAGATGCAGAAGAATTCTGTTTGTGTAAAGTGCATGTAATCTTCAAGAAACGAATATTGGTCTCCTGGGTACCAATAGTCCCAAGTATGTATTGTCTGTCCTTATGCTGACCTTTCACTATTATAAAGATTAACCCAAGTCCAGTTGGCTGTTGACCACTAGAACACTGAACAATGACCAACAGGTGGGGTCATATAACACAGCTATTCAAGTTGTAACCATGGGAATAAATAGGACCAGTAGACCAGTCAGTCTCAGAATGTTGTCACTGCAGGCTTTGTCAGAAGTCCTGGTGTTAAGAGAACCATGGGGGCCTCTGAGCTCACAGCATTTCAAGCTGACCTCTCTCCTATCTCCCTATAACCTGGACTATGGATTTGAGTTTATGTATTGTCTAAACCTTCACTCTGTGGTATGCTTGGATTCTGTCTGGTTTCCCTTTCTGCCCTTACATTTCCCTCTAGGACTAGAGGAGTTTTGAAAAAAAGAATGACTTTTCTTATCAACTCTCAGTCCCAAGCACTGAAATCTGCTGTATTCTCTAATTATCCTATCTGTATGGCTGTGTCAAGAGTATGCAGAAGTAACTTGCTCCTCCATTCATCACACATGTGTGTGCATGCATGTGTGTGTGTACGTGCGCACACACACACACACACACACACACACACACACACACAAAGGTCAATTCTCCTGAGATGTGAATCAGACCACATCTGTGCAATCCCTTTCTAACAGTGCATTTTGGGCAGAGCTTTGTACCTTTTCAAGTGATTAAGAATGCAGATTCTGGAGTCAGAACACCTTAGGGCAAAAACCTGGTTCTACCTACCAGTTGGGGCTAAAATTGAGCAAACTACTAGACCTATTTAAACATTTGATTCTTCCAATCTATCATGAAGAAAATAAGAGTAATCTATGTCAATGTGAAATTTAACATTCCCTAATACTTAGTAATCACTCATTTAATGTTGCCTGTATTATTACATAGTATTACTAACATTGTTATAACATTTCTCCCATTATCTTCATTTTCAGACACCAGATAAGACCACTGGTTTAAACTTTTACTCATTACTAATTAACTTCCACCTTTAACAAATTACTTCACCTCTACAAAACCAAGCTCCTTCATCTGACAATGCTCTCTTATTTATCTTAGAGCAGTGTTGCCAACACTTAAAGTAATTCATAGATAAGCACATTTAAAAATTTTAAACTATTACAGATGCCTTTCCCTAGGACCAAACCACCACCACCAGATCCTGTATTGAACACTTGTACTTTGCAAGTTTGACACCCTGTTCTTTGATCTAAGGTAAAAGAAAACAAAACCAAAACCAAACAAGAAACAAGCTAAATTTCATTTTCCCCAGTAATTTTCTAGGTAATTATTACTACCTACCTACACCATGTTTATCATTTAAGGTGAGCAGTGTATTAGCCACACATTTTATAAACAATTATCCCTTACATTGCTCACCTAATCCACTCATGTGGGTCAGACTTTATAATTTATTTACGTATCAGGAAATGGAAATACACTAATATGTGATTTGCCTATGACAGAAAAAAAATAAAAATGAGGGCATGATGGAAATATTGGGTCTTAAACTAGATTTGTTACCCACTGGTCACCAGATTCATAAGAGCTCATGTTGTATTGTTACAATCCATAATATGTACTCTATTATTTTGAATAAGAGAGTAGAAAAAAGATTTTCTCAATAGTAAATGAGAAGTCAGAGAAGCTTAGATAATAATACCACAAGTTTCAGTAAAAATGATGCTGTCTCAGTGAAACAATGGCTTGCTACTTCCTCTTCATTTCACACACCAAACTTGAGCCAGATTGCCACATGTTCTCCTAGATGAATTTCTTCCATCTAGTCTTTGCCCTGTCTAATAAACTCAGCCAGACTAATTTCCTCAAGATTCTTCTCAAGAGCCTGAGGAGTCTTATTTTTTTAAGCCCACTAGTGTTTGGCTGGGAATTTTGGGCAACATTTCTTCCCACTTATATTTCTGGGTAGGCTAGGTGGCCTCCATATAGGCCATTTCCATTCCTCTTCTGACGTTTTCCATTTTCTTTCCTGACTTGCATGTGCCTATCCACACAGTCTCATTCCTCCTTTCCTGGGCTAGCCCTTCCTTTCCACTCTTGTTGAAGTCTTCCCTCCTTATCTGTCTCTGAGCTCCTAGGACTTTTGTCATTTGACCTCCTAGAGCTCTTGTTCTTAAAAGACTTGGGATATTTTGCTATCTCTTGTATTTATTTTTGTTGTTGTTGTTTTAATCAACTGCATCTGAGAACTTTCTTACAGCAGAGATCATGTTGCACAAATCCTCTGTTCTTAGAATCCAATAAAGCCTTCTTGGAGGAACTTTAAAAATCATTTGAGTGGTTTCTCAGTATTTTAAAACTGCAGCTCTTTGGTCTGAACAGAGAAGCCTACAATTAGAACAGATTAGAGCTAGATAGACTGTCCATACTAACCTATTCTGTTTATCTTGTTCACCCATTTCTCTAGAGAATCCCCAGAACTCCAAGGAGCAGAGTTTGAAAGTCAATGAAGGGAAAATTTTATTTTATAAATGAGGACCTGGGGACTCTGAGAGGAATGTAGGATACTTGCCCAAAGATACAGAGTTGACACCTTGCACAGTGCTGGCAAATCAGTCAACCCAGGATAGGTAGTAGTTGAAATGAATGTTTTGGTCGATTGCCAGTTTTCAAGTAGCAATTACCTAAGCTTCACTTCAAGAACCAAAAAATAAGAGGGGATATCAATTTATATCAGGAGAAAATGTGTACTACAATACTTAAGAGACCTTTAGCGATACATATTTGTGTCTGGTAAGATTTTAAGATTTGAAAATATAAGACAATTCATGCTTAGTTATTTTGCACAAGCGCCTGCAGAAGTTAGCAAGGTCTGTGAGCTGGACCATCTTAGAATCTTCCCTGCTTGCTATGCTTGCTGAAAGCTCTCTATTTAATATCACTCTTCCAAAGAGGTAGTTAACCAAATAAGATGAACAATGGTCTTACAAATGGAAATCACATTCCTCAGGGGTGAACAGCCTTTTTAAAGGGGTCCTCTGCTCTCAACCAAACAGAACGGTAGCGTAAATATTTTTCTGCCTCTTTGAAGTTACTCTGATGGAATGGGAGACGTATAGCCCCACTGTGTTCATTATTATTAGCTCAATCCTTGGATAAACTGAGTAATTTGCAGCAGGATTCTTAATATGACATAGAATAAAACTGTAGTTTTTTCCTTCGCTCATTTATTCATTTAACAAAGTGCCACATTCATTTAGAAGGTAGTTTACTCTGTTCAGATAGCTGTTTGTAACCTGTAAGCCTGGTGGGTTGAAGAGGCTTGCAGTATCAATCCCAGGTAGCTATTGCTTTTCTCTCTCTGTGAAGTATAATTGATCTATGAAATTTAGGAATCTCTTAATTAATACTATGAAGCCATTTCTTAGGTGGATGTAGAATTCAGGATATTCTATTTGAAGGTGACTCAGGACTTTACACTGCAAGCCATAATCTGGATTTTATGACCTATTTTACAGCATCACCTCCCCTTTTCTGACTTGCAGAGGAAAAAAAGTCAATATAATATGTGTGAGGCAATATACCTGGAGGACAAATGTGTATCTTTTGAAAGGTGATGCACATCCATGGAGTACAATCGTATAATATGTAATTCACAATATTGACTAATAGGGAATGAAATTTTGCTTTCAAATATAATATATGTCTTTTTAACATTTTTTTCCTCTCAAATTTCTTTGTTATTTTCTCTAATGTTGATCTAGGTCTTCTGGCACCATTTGTTCTTCCTCACTCTAAACATATCCCTCAGTAACCTCTATTAATTGACTCAACTTCATTGAAAAACTATACAAATACACACAGCTTGCACCTTTGAGTATGTGCACCCAACCACCTTTGGTCTTTAAATTGACAAATAAATGAAACTTTGGGTTTACTTAAAAGGCAAACTTGCTCTAATAATTACATCTCATGGTTAATATGAGATAACAGCATTGGGCTAATCCAACTTTTAGAGCAGTGAGGTGAATCTGAGACCCTGTTAGGACTATGTACTCTTTTACTGAAAACAAAGAGTAAGGGAGGAATGAGCACCATCCAACAAACCATCCATCCCTGCTAGTGTGTGAGTCCTGACCAACCAAGTATTTATCCTAGGAGGCAGGATTCCACAGATGTGCACCCTCAGCCAGTTGGAGTTCAACACAAACTTAGATCTCAAAGGGCACTGATCCAGGGCTTGATACTTCATGCCCATTCATTCCTCCTTTCTTCTCCCAGGTTCCTTATTCTCCAGTTTTCTGCAGAGTGCTCTGACCCTTGTCTTCCATCTCACTTTGTCACGTGTGGATTCTAGATCCCCTGATCCTGCAGAATTATTCAGTTGTCCCTTGGTATTGACAGCCTCTTGTCCTAAGAGGACTGGAGTTTGTCTTACATGTGTGGATGCCATTTGGAGACTTGGGATATCTATTCTCTTTGTACCCAACAAGGCTCCGCTGTCCCTGAGGACTCCAGAGAAATTCATGATACCTAACTAAACATTGAGAATTAGCTTTAAATATTTGGAGATCAAAAATAATCAAAAAAATCAACTGCTTAGTCAGAAACCAAGCTAGGATCCCAACATTAGTTTTCTTATTTTTTTGCTGGCTTAGGTGGCTGTTTTTTTAAACATTGAAAGCACACTGCATCAATGCAATGCATTTCGAAGTTTTTCAATGTTAAATCTTTCTATGAATTACTTATAATTCCATATAAGGCTGAAGTTAAGGAAAAGAAACATGAAGTACACTTCAAAAAAATCTGGTAAAAATTATAATAGCAGAATAGCAATAGCCCGACCACCCATATAATGAGACTTCAGCTCCCCGAAAATGTAGTTTAACACATGTGTCAGTGTCAACCCAGGGCTGAGATCTAATTAGGGCGCATTCAGCCAGTCTGATTATGTGTTTCTTGTTTGGTGACAAATTCGTTCATTTTGCAACATTTCTGTGAACGTCCAACAATTTGTTTCTGAGCCTGAAGCTGATTTAAAGAAATATATAATTCTATGGGGTGGTGAATAAGAGTGTTCTTCAGTAAATAACCATTAACACATACTCTCCTCATCTGACCCTTTAGATGAAACTGCCAAGCCTGTTCAGTGAATCCACGGATTCAATCAATTAATATGTTTGGAGGCTGATTTGGCTTGTTTACTTTACTGGAGACAATTGATTAGTAGAACTTCTAGCTGATTTGATTTAAATGAGTAGATCAGTTGTGTGTGTGTAGGCTGCATCTGATTTTCAAGGACCAAACGTGTCAGGGAAATAGGTTTGAATAAAAGAAATACACTGCATGCTCGATCTGGGTTTGTCACAACCTTGTGTGATCCTGGGAAAGTTGCTGGACTTTTTCAGCTTCTATTTTCTTATTGAGATCATATCCTTCACACTTTCATCACTTGGAAAGCAAAGTGAAATAATGGTCCTGTCTTTGCCTGGAAGAGTTTATAATCACACTTATGGAACATAAAGGAAAATATTTTAGTTTACTGGATATCACAAGGATATTTTTATGAAACAAACTGTTTTTTGAAAGAAAACATTTTGATGAGACCTTAGGTCTAGAGAAAGACAGAAGGACATGTATGTCTCTATAACCCTAAGCAATGAGGGGCACTTGGGTGGCTCAGTCAGTTAAGCATCCAATTTTAGCTCAGGTCATGATCTCATGGCTCATGAGTTTGAGCCCCATGTCAGGCTCTGTGCTGACAGCTCAGAGCCTGGACCCTGCTTTGGATTCTATGTCTCCCTCTCTCTCCTTCCCTCCCCCACTCGTGCCCCCCCCCCCTCTCTCTCTCTCAAAAGTAAATAAACATTGAAACAACTTAAAATACTAAACAATGAAAACTTTTCTGGAAAATAAAGAAAAAGAGAGGGAGGGAGGGAGGGAGGAAGAAATCTACAATTTTGCTTCTTAGATATTACAGTAGAAGTGTAAGTGGGAGGCTGTGAAGGAGAATATAGAGGAGTAAGTTCCTGGTGATGGGGTAGGCAAATAACATTTTACAAATAAATATATACACGATTTAATTTGAAGTTGTTTGTATTGCTTTAATATAAATTCCTCCTCTCTCCCTCTCTTACACTTTCCCAAAACCATATTCCAGGAAAGACTATAGTATTGTCAAATCCCAATTTAGTGATGAGATTAATATTTTGTAGGATGAAAACAGCTAATATAGAAACAGTTTCCTAAAGTAATGGTGATTTTGAAAAACATAAACTCTAGAAAATGCACTACAACCTTAGGTCAGGTCTTTATTGTTCACAAGCTGTGTGGAGATGTGCACTCTATAAAGCCATATAGAAGTCCCAATGACTCTAAGAATGGGCAACTTACAGTCACCATCTTTCAGATAAGGACACTGAGGCACACAGTTTAAGTAACTGGCCTGAGATCATACAGGGGCAGAGCCAGGATCTAAACCCAGACATCTGGGCATTACGTTTATGGCTTGTATAATATTGACTCAAAGTTTCCAGTTGCATTATCTGCAAAATATTTCAAAGAGCTGAGTGACTAAGGTCTATATTTGAGTGACACAGAATTCTGAAATCACAAGGTGTCAGGCTGATTGGTAGACAATTCTGAGGTCACCAGATTCTAGCCTGGTTCCACAGTCCTGCTTCTATCGTCCTAATCATCTGCAGTATTCCCAGGGCTGAATGAGATCTCACTAAAGGGATGCAAATGAGCTCCTTATAAAGGGAGCTACACAGGAATCCAGGAGCTCCAGAGTTTAAGCTTCAGTTCTGTGCACTCAGGGACTACTTGTCTTCATATATGAGGAATTTGTATTAGGGGCTCTCAGGGTTAGCAAACCAAACTTCCATGTTTCTCTCTTGTAAGCCATCAATTGTTCCAGGTTGTGTTCTTAGTCAGTGGTATCTTAAGCTCTCTTGACACTCAAAAGAATGTTTCAGAATGGGTCTTTTACCCTCTGGTGATTGTAAAACACATTTCTATGTGTGGGCATTCATACTGTGTCCTATGTGGGGTAAGAATAGTTTTGTTCTACATTAAGGAGGAAGAGTGCTCCTCACTGCACACAAAATACTGCTTCTGAACAGTCCCCTCAAACTTTTCTTATTGTGTTGGAGTGGTATGCATATGTGTATGTGTGTGTATCGCATACAATATTAAACATAGCTTGAGGGGCCTTGTTTTCGTATGACCCCTGAAGTGATTCCTTTGTATACATACACCACATACACAATACATATATAAAAGAAAAAATGTGTTTTATTTGTAATGTGGACTCACATGAACAAATTTTTTTCAGTTTGCATATATGCATTTTTATCTTGGAGTTTTCTGAAGCTGTCTGTGTATTGTGTAATTCTTACACTCTTTCTTTTTTATGTACATATTGATGTCCAGGAATGAGTGTTTGTTTTTCTTTATAATATTTATACAGCCTTGTCATTCAGACTTAACCATCAGGATAAGATTTGTCACTGAAGATTTTATAAAGGCTCCAAATAAATCACCAGTTACAAGAAGTGGAGTTGTAGTCTCTTGGGTTATAACATTAAGATGCCCAAAAAGAAACAGAACAGTCAGTAAAACTAGGTGTTTGATGCTCCTTATGAAATTCAACATGGGGAATACCTGAATTTGGGTACGTTTTTAACAGCTTTTTTCTTTAGCAAAGATAGGAGTCGGATGTTATTTTTCCCTGATGAATATGTTTATACAGTATCAAACTGAATGTAAGTTGGTTATATTTTTGCTTACATTTCTAACCTCTCTAATTGGACTTGTATTATTTTTCTGTCTTCACCAGCACTTGCAACAACTTCCAATTTAGTTGCTTCATCGCTTCTTGGCCTTTTGGCTAAGATCGAGTGCAATTTACTTGCTTCATGGTTTCATTAGTGTGTGGCTCCTTCCATCTTCCAGATCATTAGTGAAAATATTAAATAAAGCCAGCTCTCCTAACTGCTGGTGCTATCCACCCAATGCCTCCTTTGAGTTGGACACATTTCCATTCATCATTGCTCTCAGTTTACCGTAATCCAAACAAGGAATGGAAGTACATCTTTTTCAAGTCTATTTTCATTGTATTCTTAAATTGCATTTCATTATCTGTTGGACCTGATGTTTTCCTCCAGCCTACATGGATCATTACTAAAATCAAACCTAGTGGAAACAGGAGAATGTTAGGGAAAGAAAGCCACCAGCTTAAAAGGTGTTGGTATAATGGGTCCTTTTTGTAATGGTAGGGGAAGTTTGAAACTAACAAGATTGATGCAGTTTGCATCTCAGAAACAAGAGATAATCTTTGGGGCTGGGACAATCACTTTTGATTCCTATAGGCTGGAAAAATGCATCAATGGATAGACAGACATGTTTATTATTCCCAATAAATGCTCTGGGTCTGACAATTTTTCTTAGTTTAATGTATGCATTTCATTTCATAACAGCAATAAGACACTCCAGGCTGTGCATTTGTTAGGGATTATTGCACTTCTTGGGTGGTTTAAGTCATTCTGCCTTTAGTCTTATGCCATATAACATGACCCAAGGCACCTTATAAATAGCAGAGCAATGCACTGCCTGTCATGTGTTATAGCTTGAATAGCCTTGTAAAGGGACATGGATTATAGAGGTATGATAATAACTATAAAACAGGAGTGGTAATTTAAGTGCCTGTGTTGGATAATCTGTATGATTAGGTTTTTTTTTTTTTTTTTTTTTGGTCTTTTGTGTTTCATTCTACCTAGAATTCTCATTTACTGAAATCACTGCTCAACAATACAATGTGCTAATGGGTTGAAGGTAATTCAAGATTTAATTTAATATTTTAAATCTTCTCATTGTTTTGTTTACCAATTAGCTGTCAGAGGTTAGGCTGGAATTAGCTGACTTACACAGCAGCCTCATTGGCTCAGAGATCAGGAGTTACCATCATGAGTTATAGCAAATACTCTAAGGGTTGAATTCTTAAACTTTGTGAAAAAGTGATATCACAAAAAGAACACCTTAAGGTTTCAATATCACAACCAAAAGAGCAAATGAGGAGTACTTGTGTTTTAAAGCTAAAGTTGTAAATTTATGGCATATAACATTAGGCCTATGGAGATTTGACATTTTGTAAGCCAGAATCTTATTATGTCAGATGCACTTAGTTTGTTGTTGTTGTTGTTGTTGTTGTTGCTGCTGCTGCTGCTGCTGCAGCCAGATGTTTGACATAATCATCAAAATGTATCCATTTTGTTTATTTTAAGTCATTTATTATGAGGGAAATAATAAAGACAGTTTGAACTGAGGCTGAGCATTAATGAAGGAAAAAGAGAGTAATAAATATGCAGGATCAGTTCCCAGACCTTCTAGTCCCTCCTTATTAGCTGACTTAGACAACATACTACCTGCAGCTTGGCATTCAACATTTTCCTTATCACTTCCAGTGGGAAAAATATTAAGTTAGTATATATTTAGAAGAAGGGAAATATACATATATTTATGATGTGTGTTATTTGCATCTATCTATAAATCTACTATCCATCCATCCATCATCCACCTGTCTAAGCATGATACATGAAGGGTTATGGAAGATAACCCATCACCACACAGCCCACATAGCCACTGGCCCCCATGACACTCAACTGTCACTGCATGTTAGGACATTCATTTTTATATCTCATCTTGCATAAAATGATATGGCTGTATCATAGAATTTCTGAATTACTGGAAGCACTGTAAGCATTGAAGAAGACCGAAAACTTGTTTTAGAAACAAGATTTCACCCATGTCAGAATTCTTACTAAAATATGCTGGATGGATGGTCATTCTCTCCTGTAATGCATTTCTACTGTTGGAGAGCTATAGTTAGAATTTTCTCAAGTTATATCAAAATATGTCTGTCTGTAATCTCTCCACATTGGTCAAGGTCTGGACTTGAACAACATGAAAAAAAATTGCTGTTCAGCTTCTGATTCTAAATTCCTGTGAAGACTAAACAATATTTCACTTTTCTTTAGTTACTTTTAATCCCAGACAAGAAGTCCTATAAGGCACGTTGCTAATTGTAACATGTCTGCTTAATGATGGAATTCTGTAGTAACTGTAGAGTGTTCTGCAAAGCAGTTTATAGATTAAATTTGTCCATGTTTAATTCAGTGAAAGGAGAAGAAAGACAGATAACATTGACAATAGCCTCCATTTAAATTCATGTAATAGATCTAATATGGCACTTTGTAGCATTTTGCAGAGCTGTTCTTATTTTATCAGGATAGGAGTAGTTACTTTTTCACAAAAGAATAGGATTGAAAGAGCGTATTAAAAAAAGAATAAGTACCTTGGTATTAATTTTTATAGTCGTTCATTCTAGGAATATATAGACTATCATGCATATTATTATTTCAAAATTCTTATTTTTCTTTTCCCTTTATTGCTCTTAGAAATCACAAGCCTGCTGAGGGCTAAAACCAGGCCAAATCACTTTTCTTAGCAATTGCAATATGCCTGCCAACAAAAAAGATATATTCTATCCATGCTAGATAACTTTAGTTATCCAGCTTATATCTAATTCCCACTCTACCCTCTGGCCACACCTCCTTCCCACCAAAGCCTTCTCAGCTTACGATAGCCTAGAGTCACTTTTTCTTCCTCTGTTGTTGTGTAATAATCAATGGTCATGTCATTGTTACCAATCATTCATATGTTGCATTGTGCAATCAACTGTATTGCCATACTGAACTATTTTTTTAATGTTATTATGTGATTATCTAATGTTTTACTTGTTATCTTCATTGACCAGGGCAACTTCATGCTGCTTAATAGCAGCACTGCTCTTGCAGTCCCCTTAGATTTCTTCAGTACCTTGCCTTGACCAGGCACATGGCAAAAACACAAACGAGATTTGCACATCTTTCCTAAATACCTAAGTGGCTTTTTAAATTATTTCCAGCATCCAGGCCATCTGATCCTAATGGGGGTGGTAGTAAATGGTAGAGAAATATGACTCACATACAGCATCTTGTGTGGTTAGAACTGAGTATCAATGAGGGCAGGTGGAATGTGCTTCATCATTAAAGTCTCATTTCAGAAACTGCACAATGACAGCCGAAAGTTCCCCCCCCCCACACATATATTTGAATGCTCAGAAAAGATAAGAAAGCCTGAAGAAGAACAGATGTGTTAGAAGTGTGAAATGGATTAACATCAAAGCCCCCTGGGAAAAATCTGAAACATGAAATGCAGGCTCCTGACTGACAAGAGCTATTCAGAGAGCATTCAAAGCCCGGCAGTGCATTTCAGGCTGTGTCTCTCTGTGAGCTGTGAGAGGCCTGTGTGGCAGGTAGAGATGCAGGGCGGGAGAAAACCCTCTCTGAACTTTGGGGAAATGTAGCCTACCGTGTGTGCTGATGTGCAGGAGATGGGAAAGGCAAGGCATTTTTTTTTAATCCATGTCAGGACAGGGTCTATTTCATATGTAGGCAAAGAAAGAAGCCACTGATGTATTTGATATGAAGGCTGGTGGAAACACCCCTGTATAAAAGCCTACTTACCCATCGCAATGACTCAAGTGTTCACTATTTATGCCTAATTTCACTGGTCTGTATAGGTGAGTTCCATATGTCTATCCAGGTGTCACAGATTTTAAAGAATCATTCAAAATTGACCTATCATCTTCATGATTTAATAGTACAAGCCAGGGACTAGAAATTACACTATCTTTCTCAATAGTTTCAAACAAGTTATTTTTGAATAACAATATTTTTAGAAATAGCCTATTTTGTTTTCAAAACACAAACCTAGTCATTTTACAAAATTGACAGGTAAATTCAATGGAAGTTTAGATGTGGAAATCTTGCACATAGTTGGAGTCTTAAAAATGAGACAGAAAGTGGGAGAGATGAGTTTGGAATGAGAGAGGCTTCTAATTAAAGGGTATGTTCTGCCCATTACTGTAGATCTTAAAATTGAGCTATCACCTCACTTTATGACCATGCTGTAAATAGCTCCCCAAACCTTTAGAATGTGTCTGTAAAGTAATTAGACCTTTGATTCTTCTTTTCAAAACTGCAGTGAAACACATATAAACAATATAGTCACCTGGTACTTAACCCTGCTGCCTATATAAAGGTATATTCAAAGCTATGACATGCCTTCCGTTATAAAAGTGAGTTTGATCTTTGAGAAGAGTCAAAGGTTAGAATCATACCTGTCAAATAAGATGATTCTGTTGTTCATAAACTCTAGAAGCCATTTGTTGTCTGTCAGGAATGTTGGAAGATGGTAGAAAGAAAGTATCTATTTCTACTAAGAATCAGGACTATCTCAACCCACTTCCTATCAGACATCACATCCACTAAAGAAAAAACTCAGCTCTGCTCCAATATTTTGCTTAAAATTTACAATACTAAATAATTAACTGAGCTAGCAATATTTACCAGTTCATGCTATTTTAGGGAATGTTGTAGGAATACAAGAGAAAAGAAACAACAAAATTAAGCATGATTGATAAAACTCATACCACATAATTGTCTATCCAAATCAATCATGACACATTTATCATAATTGGCTTTTTTATTACTGGCTACCATTTTTCTTGGTACATGACCTGTCACCCCACTGAGTTTTAATTGTACTGAGGTAAACAAAGTTAATAGTCAGTCTGCAGAGTCAGGTACATATGGATTCAAATACTAGGTTTTCCATTTAATAGCTTTGGCAATCTTTAGCAAGTGCATCCATCATTGTTGCAAATGCCTCCAATGTTCAGTTTTCTTAGTTGTAAAATGTGAGGATAAAAAGAACATATTCAGTGGTGTTATAAAACAAATAAAATAATGGACATTAAGAACTTAGCACAGTACGTGGCACAAAGTTGCTCATCATCTTTCTTCACTCAGTCCACTGGGAGTCCTTGTGCCATACCTATAATGACGTTAATACCTAATGCAGTGCATTGATCAACTTTGATATACCTGTAACTAAAAGTTTTGAATGTATTGTGCAAGAAAACACTACCTAACCACTTACAAAACATATAAAGCTGGCTCTGCAATTGGTTGTCAACATGATGCTATCTGAAATGCGTAAAATACAGGCCCTACATTGTACAGCACTTGTTTCCTGGAAATGTGATAATTTCATAGTCTTTCAAGATAAGCATTTTTTTTCATTGCAGTCTACATTTTAAATGTAGATATCAGTAAGATGAGAAGCCTATTAATTGTGAACTTTTTCTAAAACTTAGTTTATCAAAGTAATTATCTTAATTTAAAAAGTCACTCATAGAATTCATCAGGTACAGAAACTGTCTTATACGTCTTTGTATTTACTGTGCATAGAAGAGTATACAGTAGGTACCTAACATTTATTAAATGAATCAATGTATATAAGTCCATGCATGATAAGAAAGACCAATCTTTTATAAGCATGCTAATGTGTGTTAAATTTCCAGTAGGTGTTGGTGGTGAGTGATTGGTGGCTGTTAATGAGTTGAATTCAAGTGAATGAAGCAGAGGTCATTTAAGATTTTCCCTCCATCACTTTTCCTAGAATCTTTCCCTAGTGTTATGACATCAAAAGGCCATTTGGCCAAACTGTAAGGTCTATCAGCCCCTGTAGAGGAAAATCTTGGCCTTATTTATGTTGGAGAGAGAGGGGAAGTCTTCTCCTGGGCCAGAGTAGATCTCTCTCAGTAGAGCCATTATTTAGCCCCAGAGAAACCACCCAGGGGGATTCATGTGCCTATTTCCTCTATGGGACAAAAGGGAGATGGGGAGAAAAAAAGAAGCTGCCAACAGAGGTGACTTATGAGCTAAGTATAAATATTATCTAAAGGTAAAACTTAGAGCTGTAGAGGATATTTGACCTTAAAATTTTATCTCAAAAGTTTTGAAGGGAAAAAAAAGGAAATCTGAACCACACTGGTACTTATTTCTCAGTGAAAAAAATGTTGTTGTTGTTGTTGTTTTTGTGTGTGAAAAGATTACAATTAAAACATTTCCCCCTTTTACTGGACTTGGATGTCCGCTTGAGGCCATTGTGTGGTATTTACCTACTTTCTTCTCGATTGTTCATGAAGTTTCCACCAACTTGTTCTTTATATGGGAAGTAATCTTTTGCAGCAACAAAAGCTTGGATTACAAACGTATGCTTTATTGTACATGTCGGGGGTAGGCTGGGTCGTGAGGTGAAGTATCTGTCTCTAATTATGGAGATAGGAATGCTGAGACATGGAAAGAGAGCACAGTAAGAGCTCTAAGTATTTAAACTACCGTGTTACAGGCTTCATGCAGCAGGGTTTTGCCAATGACATTTGAATATGTCAAATCAGAAAAAGATTGTTGATCTATTAATATTCTACCTATTAAAATATATTATTGAATTGATGGAAGTAGTACTAGAAGAAGGAAGGAAGAAAGGAGCAGTGCTAGAGAATGCTTTTAGTAATAAGTTGGTGACAACTTAGGCTGGAAAATGACTAGAAACACCTGCCAGGATAGAAACCCAGGAAATAAGAAAGCTATCAGCGAGAGCTAATAAAAGGAAACTCAAATAATTAGGCATGAACATTAGAGAGACATAATGCAACCAATGGGCAAGTATCTCAGCGCCAAGATGGAGAAAATAATTTGGAAAGTTTAGTGAGCATTAGTAAGTAGATATTTACATAGATGCATCATTGGGGCCAAAGAGGTCCAATAGTGGAAAAGAGAGTCTAGAACCCAGCCATGCACCCAGTCTTCAGGAAAATATTGATGGCACTTAGGGGTTCAAAGTTATGGCTTAACCCCAAAGTGAGTACCAAACAAGGAAGTTAGTGAGTTACTAAAATTGGACACATGATGGAAGTTGTTATGATGTATAAAGACATGAAATCAATTGCTGAAATTTGTGAAGGACTAACAACACACTGATTTAATGATGTATCTCCAGGTTGTGGATCTACCATATTTTATGTCATCTTCCTGTGGACCAATAAGTCCCACTGTCTGCAGTACATTTATCCTGTAGGTATAGATTTGAAGTTTTCCAGTAGAGACCCGCATGAAGCATAAAAACACTTATGCCAAAGTGAGAAGTCACACAACTACAACCTTCTAGAGAACAGCTCTTAAGGTGAGGCTCGAAGTTCACAAAATAATTGTCAAGAAGTTCATGCATGAAATCCATGACTTTCATTAAAGAAAAAATATATAATCAATTTTTCTATTCAACTTAAGAACCCACGAAGCAAATAGAGTGTGTGTCTGTTAGAAATGTGGGTGGACAGAAGTGAAGGGGATGGTATTAAAGAATGTGACTTCAAATGTGGCAACTGACAGCTATCAAGAGCACTGGACAGGAAACTGTACTATTGCACAGAACAGTAATGAATTATGTTGATTTTCTCTTCCATTTTCTTTGCTTATAAGTCAGGCAAGCTTAAGAAACTGCTTAGAAGTTCCCAGCCAACATGGCTGGGCAATGGGGTAAAGGAGGTCATCTACAGGCTTCAATTATCTTACAAAACTACCTGGGTGCAGCACTTGGTTTCTGGGGCATTCTGGATACATATGAGGTAAGATAGAGCTCTAGGAATAAATGGCAAGCACAGTAAACAAGCAAAAATCAAGTCTTAGCATTATTGAGAAAATGCCAAGGTGACTTCTCTTAGTGGTAATCCTCAATACTTTCCTGAACTTAGAAATGAATGACAATTCCTGATCCTGAAGTCTTCCTTCAGTTTCCAGCTGAGCAGCTGAAAAGCTTCAACTCTCCTCCTTTATAGACACTGTTGCTCAACAGAGATTCACTAAAGTCTTGGATCTTGTAGGTTTTACCTGTTTATTTAATGATTATAATTTTCTGCTCATTATTGATTTCTGCCACTCTTAGAAGCAACATAAGTGTCTGACACAAGTGAGTTTATAAAGTAGACCATATTTTTGTCCATTAGCTGGCACTTCATACATTGTCCCAAAGATGTCGTGAGCTTTGCAGCATTTCCACAGAAGTGGCACCTGCCAGGGAGGAGCCATATATCAAGATGCACCCAATACATCTGCCATAAAAGAAACTGACTGTTGATGATATTCTCCCCATCCCCTGTCCTTCCCCTCTACTTAAAAAATTTTTTTTTGACGTTTATTATTTTTGAGAGACAGAGAGAGACAAAGCATGAATGGGGGAGGGTCAGAGAGAGGGAGACACAGAATCTGAAACAGGCTCCAGTCTCTGAGCTGTCAGCACAGAGCCTGACGCGGGGCTTGAACTCACGGACCGCAAGATCATGACCTGAGCCGAAGTCGGCCGCTTAACCGACTGAGCCACCCAGGCGCCCCGCTTCCCCTCTACTTTTAGAAAAATGGGACATCTTTCCAGGATAATTTTAATAGTTCTGTATCTAACAACTAAGTGTGTTTTATGATTTTTGGTATCTGTTATGTTATACATATTTACATGCTTGAGAAACATACTAAAAATTATAAAACTTCAAAGAGAAACGTCAATAACGCTACCCTAAAACCTTCAAGGCATTCAAAATCAACCCCTATAACTAAAGTATGGGAAGGAAAGAATCCAATTTTTGGATGTCAATGAATTACCAGATATTTCCCTACATGCTTATATACATCATCTTATTTAACACTCACAGAGACCTTGTGAGGTGCATGTCATTTTTTTATAGTTGAGGAAGCTGAATTGCACTGGTGTTATATGAAATAATTTGCCAAAATAAGACCAGGATAAGAAGCCAATTCATGGGTCTCTAAAGCCCAATATTTTTCCATTACATTAATATTATCTCTATAATAATGGCATATATTTGCTTAGAAATGCGTAATAATGACAACAACAATAGCACAATAGCCAAATAACTAACATTTATCAATATTTAACATGTCATAGGCCATTTTCAAGTATGATCCTATTTAATCATCAAAACAACTCTGGATGAAAGATTCTTCTTATTTCAAAGGAAAAAAAACTAAGACAGAGAAGATGAGTAATTTGCTCAACTTTGCACAAATGGTAGTGATGGGCAGGTATTTAACCCCATGTCTGACTCCAAAGTTCATGGTCATAATAACTGTGATAAGTGCTTAACTATGGTAAGTGCTTCCACATTCATTATTTTATTTGAGTCTATAAAACTTTATGAGAGGGGTAGAACAAGCATCTGCTCACTTCACAGGCAGTGAAATGGACGGTCAGACTTGCATAGAGATGGAAAGTGGCAGGGAAATGTCTTAGGCTTGGATCTTCTAACTCCAGTGCACACACTTGCTATATTCTATAGGAAGTCACATGATACCTGTGGAATGGAGAGAGCATGGCATGTGACCTTTTGTGAAAGAAAAGATAAAGTTCCATTCTCTGCTCCACACCTTGCATATGAAGCACACTGAGCATCGTGAAAAGAGTACAGGAATATTGAAGTGAATCTTCTCATCTCCCTGAACCTGATTTCTCAGTCAGCCTAATTAGCCTAATAGCTACCTCACAAACCTAATGGTTAGAGCCGAAGAGTGAATGTGTGTGAATACTCACCTATAGCCCTGGTTTAGCTAATTATGAGGGCTCGACAGTAGTTTAGAATAAACAAAATACATTCTTGCCCTCAAGTGACTTACAATCTGGTTGTGGGGGTAAGAGTGTCACTCATGTGGTACTAGCAAAAAATGAAAAACGTGTGATGTGTGCTATAGATGTTTAACAAAAAATGAATATGAATAAGAGATGGTATTATCAGGCCAACTTTAGGAAGAGATGCTGAACTGATTCCTCAGGGATCAGCTCTGCAATCAAGGAATGGAATTCCAGGTGAAGAGAATGACTTGATTCTCTGTGGTGTCTGTGGTTTTCTTAATTGGCTACCTTGAAAAAAGGTTTCCAGGCTATATTATTCAATGGCTCCTCAACAGAGTTTTAGGCATAGAGTAGCTGATTCTCTACATAGTGCCTGAAGGTCACCATTTAGCATTAATGTTTTTGAGCACATTTTTTTTCAGAGCTCTAGGAATCGACTGTAAAAATACACGAACTTCTGGCAAGAAAAATACTATAAATTCTAACCTAGCATTCACATCTTTGGATGTATAAATTTCTCATATTGTTATATTGTCTAAGAGCCAAATGAAAGCCAAAGGTTAAGAAATGGAAAGGTGTAAAAGAAATAATTAGGGGCACAACAGAAGAATACTAACCCAAGTTGGCAGTTCTGGTAAGGTATTTCTGACAGCTGGGGATATTAGGAGGGTATCCAGAGAAAAGGAAACTTGAAAGTTTGCTGGTGGCAATGCAATAATATCTCATTTTCCAGCTTATGTTTGAGCCCTATCAACGGACGTGTCTTTGGAGACACAGTATTTGTTCAGAAAACATAGATTATGAGGTACAGTAAACAACAGAGGCAGTCTGGGTGAGCCCAGGCTTCCCTGCCATCAACAAACATCTTTTGCACTATTCTCATGTCCCAAGTAATCCCCATTAATATAGTCCTTCTTTGATTTGACCTAAATAAGGACAATATATGTAAGCACAAGTTTTGCTGACTTCTTGAAAGCAGAGAGCTTGGTTTCTTCTAAGAGGTCACAAAAACAGAGGTTGCTCGTCCTGAAGGCTCATATCGCCTCAACAAGCTCATCAGATTTTCAAGCAAGCTCACCAGATTTGAACCATAAGCACTGGCATCTACTTGCCTCAGGGTATTCTTTACCCATGAATACCCATTCAGTACTATGAGCAAGGTACAGGTGAGTTACTGCCTTGTGTGGGATACCCTTAAGCAAGGGCTGATGAGAATTGTGGATAAATATCCTAACTATCAGCTCGGGTATGGTACCTCTGACCCACACTCCTTAAGCTGACTTCCAGTGTTTCCAATGTTTCTGGGAAGGGGGGAGGGGGGAGGGGGAGTGGGAGTGGGCAGGGGAGGGTGGAGCCCCAGCTGCCCAAAGTAGTAAGTGGCTTAATAATATACCAGTTATTGGATTCTTCACCTTTCCTGTCTTACCTCTCCATTCCCTTAATGGAGTTTCCTGGGATCACCCCCCAAATAAGCTATCTGCAATTGAATCATGTCAGAAAACCATCCTACCCATGATAGAATTTCACTAACAGAAGGGAAATGTGCCCCACTGACTCCTCTTCAAGTCCTGGTACTCTCATTGCAAGACATAATAACACAACTTCATAGCATTTCACAGTTAAAAACACCTTTAAAGCCACTTTAAATAACATTCCATTTCTACCCAAAGAAGCCAAGTAAGAAGCCCATTAATAGTAATTCTTTGCTCTTGTGCATAATTTTGCACTTTTTAAAGCACTTTCCCATATTTAATCATATTTGATCCTCATGACAACCCTGTAAAAAATGTAGGGCAAATGTTAGCTTGAGGGACAATGTGGAGTAGTGGAAAGAGCTCTCTGAACTGGGAGTCTAGAGACCTGATTCTGTCAGTAATTAGCAGTGCAACCACAGGCAACGCCTTAACCCTCTCCAGGCCTCAGTGTCCTCATCATGGCATGGGGCTCTGGTCAATGGAATTCCTAAGATTGCTGCAACTACTAACATTCTATGAAACACAACAGACAGAGATGGAGGGTGGAGTATGTGAATGGGAAATAGCTTCCTTGAGGTCAGACAGTGGTCAGTAGTGAGGAAAGACTAAAAAAAAGATCTAGTAACTTTAGAAAAAAGAATGTATTAAGTAGCAAGTTATATCTGCCATTGATGAAGACCCTCTTATGCCAGCCATTGTTATTAATCCTGAAAACAAAATCCTGCAAGTTATATTTTATTCCCAATTTATAGATCAGGAACCCTAGACTCCAAAGCTTTATGTACTTGGCCTAGGTCACAAACTATCAATAGAGCTTCTATTTGAACCCCATGTATGTGATTCCAAAAATATCCTCTTCTGTTAAACAAGTATTTGTGTTTGTTTGTTTGTTTGATTGATTGACTGATTGTTTGTTTATACCAGTACATCTCACAAGAACATCAAGAATATTATGACAAATTAGAAGTTTGATAGGTATGGGTTCAAATATTGATTCCTTCTCCAATTATATTTCCTCATCTATAAAATGGACATAAATTATTCCCTTGGGGGTTTTGAGAGGATTAAAAATGGTAAGAATTCAAAGTCTTTGGGATAGGATTTCTACTGAGAGTACACATTACTCTTCTTCCCTAGTTCCTGTCAAACACATAAACCCAGTTCCCTACAAAGGCCATACCAACAGCTTCACACAGCTGAAATCTGCCTCTCTCCTGCAAACACACATGAGTAAGTTGGGGCAGTTGGGTGGTACATAAGAAAAATGAATATCTTGCAAATTTATTTTTTTTAAACTGTGTTTTGATTCCAGCCTATTAGGTTTGTGAAAAAGTCTACCACCACCTATGGTTCTAGGATTCTTATTATATTTAACTATTCTACATAGCTCACTCTTCTCAACTTTTTACCCATGAACCTGAGTATGTCCACACACATGCATGCGTGTGTCGGAAGGGGGAATGAAGGAGAGTATTTCACTCATTTTAGATTCCACTAGTCAGTGATTCATAGCTAGTAGACTACGACTTTATCATAAGGCTAGTAGGGCATGTTGCATATACTAGGGAAATTGCATAATCATTATATTTTAGCTTAAATAACATCAGAAAAAGTTTAAGACTTTTAATTAATAGTTGAAAGATTAATCAATCAATAATTATAGCAATGATTATAGGGTATAATTGAACTTAATTGGAGGGGACTGATTAATGATCAGAATAAATCTTTCAGATTCCCTGTCTTGAAAATATTCAGAAATGATGGATTTTGGCTCATAGAATTAAAAAGAAATGCCGGGATTGTAGATTATGGGTCCTTGGCAACTAGGCCATGAAAGGGAAAACACATAATTGAAGTAAAAAAAAATTATTCTATTGTTAAGCTTGTACATCATCATACTGCTAATTTGTACAAGTTTAGATTAATAGAGGAAAATATGCATCTGAGGACATCTATAGAAAAAGGAAAAAAGAGAAATTGCTTGAGACAGTTTTCTTTGGAAGCTAATTTCTCAGGGGTGTTCTTTCCATCTCCAAGGGCAAAATGGTTGTGTGAATTCAAATGACATTCTTATCAGAGCATCATAGGAATAGATTCGGTAGAGGATCAGACATCTCAAGGAGACAGTCCCTGTTTATAGGATGACGACCCCTCTCATTTCTACCTGATCTGTTCTAATCAAATCCAAATGGCTACTGGGACCAATATCAATTCTACCTGAAGACAGTTCAATTCTCTTTGGAGAACAGGTAGGTGATCTCATTTCAGGGTCATTTAACCGATGAGGATGGATCCCACAATGTATGCCCCAAATGGAGATACATATGCTCAAAGGTAGGGGTAAATGCTTGTTTTACAGGGCAAACAGCACCACATTATTGACCCTGCACACCATTCTCAGGAAACAGGCCAAATACAGTCTCAACATCCCTGAATACAAACAAGATTAGTCGTACAAAAAGACAACCTCACAAAGTATTTTAAAAAGTCTTTGAGCCCAACAGAAAATCTATTTTGGCTACAAATCAGGAATCGACTGCTCCCACATTTGCCAATTACTTATACCTATTTCCTCTCTCCTCACCCCCACCCCCCCGCCTCCACCGTGCCTCTTCCAACTTAAAATATTCCTTTCAACCTAAACATAAACCCAGTCATGGTAAGGATTAGCTATACAGAAATATTTAACTAAGAAGTTCATGAACTTAATCAATAAGAATATTTGTATTGATTATTATTGCATTTGTCCAAACATAGACTGGTCACTGTGTTAGATGCAAACAAAGGGACAGATTGTATAGCCTTAGCCTTAACTTCTGTAAAACTAGCATACATTATTGACAGAGAGCACAATGTAGATAAGAGTAATAAAAGCAATGCAATTAAGTCTAGCACTAATTCACTCCAACTTGCTGTTTGGTTTTGGGCACATTACCTAAACTCTTTTGTTTTCATTTACTGCATCTGTAAAAGAAAGCTTATTTTGATTTTTTCCATAGTTCATCACCGCACTGTAATACTGCAATGCAATTCTGACACTATTTAGAGTTAGTGCAGACCTCACAAGTTAAGGACATAGATGCTGAAGTCTGTCTTCACTTCAGACAATGATCACAAGTTCTGGGGTTTCCAGGCCACCCAAACCCTGACCAACTAACTCGCTACAAACTTGGTGGCTTCCACTATCGCTTTAGGTTCGATAATTCACTAATACAACTCATAGAATTCAGCAAAACCCTCTTACTTAGGATAACAGTTTTATTATTAATGATAAAAATCAGGACCAACCAAAAGAAGAGACCCACAGGGTGAGATCTAGCACCATCCTGAATAGGGAGCTTCCATGTCCCCTTCCATGGAATCAGGGTATATCATCCTCACAATGCATCAATCAAAGTATTCACCAACCAGGAAGCTCACCCAAGCCTTAGCGTGAGTTTCAATGTCCAGACTTTTTACTGGTGTTTCCTACAAAGATGTGACTGATTTAATTATAGGCCATGCATCTCTTTGGTGGTTGAGAGGTTGGGTTGATATCACATGGCTTAAAGCCCCAACACTCTAGTAACATGGTTGTTTTCTCCAGTGTGGCTGGCTTCCATCCAGAAACTATGTAGAGGCCCATCATATGTTACTTTATTAACATAAACTCAGATGTGGCCTCAGGGTCACAACATGAATAACAAAGAAACCTCTATCACTTACAAAATTCCAGGAAAGTTTCTTCTGGAGGACCTGGGTAAAGGGTCAGATAAATTCTTTATTATACAATACCCAGTGATTGCTGTATTAAGTAAACAATATAATTTATGTAATGGTGTTCTTACTTTAAGGTATTATACAAAAGTAACATAACTTTATTATTAGAAAATAAGGGATCCATGCAAATTCTATTTTATTCACTGTGATACTATCACTGTGATATATTACTTACAATTTCAGAAGAGAGAAATGCCAATGCTGGCCTCAGCAGTCAGAAGAATTTTCATAGCTGAGATAGAACTTAAGTTGGGTTTTGAAAGATAAATATAATTTGTTAGAAAAACTCCCTTCTGTTCCATGAAAGCTGTCGATGCAGTCAAAATAATTTGGCAAATAATAAAGGTAGACTTGCTGATTGATCTTTCACCTTTTGATATGCTGTTCTAATGCTTTGTGAACACACAGCTCAAAATAACCTAAGTGTTCTCCTTTAGATGCCCATAAAAATCAACTTATAAAGAAAGGAGAGGAGGAATAGCCTTTATTCTGAGTCTCCATTTCCATCTTCTGTGTGTGTTTGGGCCCATGGGGCACCAACCAATCTGTGTGGCACCTGAATTATGGGGCAATCTTGGTTCTGTCTAATCTCTATCAATTTCTAGCTTGGTCATTCTATATGTGATTCTTGACCTCTTAGAAATCTAGTTTCTCCACCTTGCCAAATGGGAATAGTATTGGCCATGTCTACCTCACAAGGTTATTTTAAGATCCAAAAGTGCTTTATACATGTAACAAACTATCTTATTTTAGAATTAAGTTCAAAGGTAGAAATTAGGAAAAAGTTGAAAACACACCACACGACTTCAGTGGTATCACTGCCCATTTCTGCCACCCTTTCTTACCTTATAGCAAATGTTCTTTCTCTTACCCTCTTAGAAACATTTCTATTATTTAAATTTATTGCTCCATAAGTTGTCAAAAATACACTGTGATACATTTTGCAATTAGTTGCATAGCAAATTAAGATGGAAACTAAAACATATACAATTCCATAAACAGGAAAATAATGTCCTCTGCTAAACATGGTGAGTGAGTGACCCCATTTGGGTAGGATGCCATTTCTAGCATTCTGATCTGGAAGTCACAATGGCAGGGGCTGGGGGCAGGGCAGAATTGTCAACAAATAACTACATTGCAATTCCTACTGTGGTTATGTGCTATAATAATGTAAGCTAAAAGTGCTGTGGAAGTTTACATGTGATAAAAATTAATTCTGACTGAGAGGAGGGTCAGGGCATGATTCAGGAAAGTGATGCTTCTGCTTGGTCTTGAAAGACAAGATAGGTTTTGAGAGGCAAATAAAGGGATCCTGTGAGCATTTCCAACATAAGCTCTAGCATGAACAAAGTGCAGAAGGGTGGAGGAACAAGGTATGTTCTGAGAATAGGGGGTGGAGTATCAAAGCCAAGATGGATAAAACACTTTGGATAAAACACTGAGAATATCAACCACAGCTAAGAAATACACAGTAGGTATGTGGTTTGTGGGGAGGAGGTTGCTGAACACATCTTTGTTTGAGCAATACCATCCTTACTCTGGTGAGAAGACTTGATTCATTGCACAAGAGAAACTGACATTAAGCAGTCTAGGAAACATTTCAGAGAGTGACCACAACAGGTGATTTTTATTGAGTGCTTGCTATGTGCAATACTACATTCAAAGCCTGCTAAATGTGTGAACACCTTATATTCCTGAAGCAATGCTGTAAGGTAGATATTCACTTTCTCTGTTTTATACACAAAGAAGCTGGGAGCCCAGGGACTTAAGTGAATTGACCAAAGGAGTATCAGGTCGTTGACTCCAGATTCATGTTTCTTCATCACCACAAGTTGACCAGAGTCCAAGCAAACAACAACAACAACAACAACAACAACAACAACAACAACAAAACAGGGAAAGGAGAGATCTGTGCTTGACTGAGAGCAATTTCAGAAATATGATCCTTTGATTTTTAATATCTGGTACATGATGAAGCTAAAGGGATAGGTATAGAAAGGGAAGATAAAGAGTATGGCTTTAGCTGGGTGAGTTTTGTGCCTCTGTAGAATATATAGAGACATTTAAGAGTCATTAACTTTCAATGAAAATTGAATCCATGGAAATTCATGAAACTGGCGAGAAAGAAAATGTATCACAGAAGTTGAAGAGAAGTAGGTTACATGAAGAATTTTAGGTCAGTGGGGAGTGTCCAGAGCCAAAGTTCAGACATCCCCTCTAATTGTGATCGCAATTCCCTTGCCTATGGGATTGTGCTTGTTAAGGCAGTTGCCGTGTGCTCTCATCACAGTCCAGAATTTTGACAATTGCTTCTCACTGAGTTCACCACTACAGACAAGAGTAAGAGTCTATGGACAAAGGCCTAAGACTGTTGGGAGACATTTAATTACCTTAAAATCTCTACAACATAATGGTTAATGGGGTAATCAGATGGAAGGTGTGGAATTTTAAATAGTAGAGAGTGTGTCACTAGAGTAGATTGTTACTGCTTTGGAGATGATAAAACCCTAGTGCATAAATGCTGACTGGAACATACCTTCAGCATTCATAAATCAATAATTGATAAAATGTACTCATGTATAACTAAGTAGATTTTTGTATGGTAGGTTGAATAAACTGATTACAGTATACTGCAGGACTCAGTGGAATTACAGGCAGAGTTTTATTCATAAAGATGAACTGGAGGTGGACATTGCTTTATAAAAAGCTGAAGTGTGGATATCTCTACATTCTTAAAACCATGGGGTACAAAGCTTAGGTATAAATTGGAAAGATGCTAAGGCTGTGTCACAGGTAAAGGAATTAATTAGGCTGAGGAATTTCCTTCAGCATTCCTGGAATCAAGCAGTTTTTCCAAGTTGAAGTGCTTCTGGTCTTTGGAGAACACTGCTATATCTTCTGGCAAGAAAAAAAGGAAAGAGAAGCACTTGAAAGGCTATCTTAAAGAAGCAGGTTGGCCAGGAGCAAGGGATTGGAAATTTTTTTGGAAACTCACAATAAAGGAGACTATGGGAATTGTGAGCCCAGTAAAGGACTTTCTGATCACATTTCTGGTACCTCATCTATCTTGCAGCTTTTGTGGTTCGCTGGACAAAATATTGGGTCATAATTGGCATGTTGGCAAATGTCATAATGGAGATGTAATAAGACAATCACTGGCAGGTTTTGAAAGTTCAAGGGGGAAGACTAAAGTGTGGTGTCATTGCATTTTAATCTTCTGGAATATGTGAAGACCTTTCCTTGACCATCTTAAAATCATTTTTGAAAACTGAAGTAGTTATATGATGCATCTCCTAATTAACTCCTTCATTCTCTATATTTATCTCCTATATGAAGTCTTCTCCAACTTATCAATGGCTAAAAATGTCCTATGTGCTGCATCCTTATTAGTGCCAGTCTTCATCTCAGGGTCTTGGAATGTTTGTGTGTGAAGAACCATTAAAAAAAACATAAAATTAAACACCATTTTCCAGATTCAAAACCTGAAAACAAGACACTTAAAGATTTCTCCAACTCAAATAATCTGTTAGTCTGAAGATCTATCTCTGTAATTAACATGGACAAAAAGGAAAAAAAATGCAATGATGTGACACAGGTAGGGAATAACGAATGGTATGAGATGGCCAAGGAGAAGCACATGGGAAGAATGCTAGGAAGTAGCAAGCAAAGTGGAAGAATTGGCATGACATACTAAGAGGGGCCTGATAGGTGAGGGAGAACATGTACAACTACCAACTTAATAAAACTTTGTCACATACAAATTTTGGAATGATAATTCTGGAGACATTGGAAAGATAATTATGGAGACAATGGAAAAGACTAGGTTTAATTGTGAGAATAATGAAATATTCTTGGTAAGTAAAAAGTTCTAAACTGAGAAAACATGTTTCTATCAAGTGCCTTATATTATCTATACTTTACATTTGTTTTGCTCCTTGGGTTAGATTCCAAATTCATTAAGGACAAGAGCATGGTCTTCCTTTTAGCACAGAACTTAGCATAGGATGGGAATTAGTAGAAGGTCATCAAATGTGCTTTGAACCAAATGTGTGAGCACACACTAGCTTTGTGTAGGTATATGGTAAAAAGCATTCCAGTCTTAATCTAACAAACATCCATGCTTTAACACATACTAAATTCAAAATATTATGTAAGTCACCTAAATTTGAGGAGCTTCAATTTCTTCAATTTCTTCAATTATAAAATATGAGAATTGTATTTGATACACTCTAAATTCCTTTTCAACTTTAATGTTCTATCATTTTGGTTTTCAAAAAAAACTCAAGCACGTAGTAATTGTCACTGTCTCCAAACTACTGAACAAATACATCACATTGGTTGACTAATGTGATACCATCAATGTGGTTTCTGCACATTTGCCAATTTTACATTCCTGGTAAAGGAGATCCATGTTGTTCACAAACTTTAAGTTTCAAAGTGATTTGTATTTTCTAGATTGTTCACTCTACTATGGGGTTGAAAATGGTCTCATCATATTTTAAAATAAAGGACACACTCACAGCCCTTCGATCACATTCATCTTAAGAAGAAAATAATTCAGTTATCATTTTTTTAGTCTTAAACTTCCATTCAATATATTTTGAGTGCTCCAGACTATCTGAAATGCAAGAAAAGTGAGTTAAAACAAAGTGTCTATTTTTATATATGATTTGTAATTACTGTAATTTGTCAGAATCAATATACTTTTTCCTGAATGCTAGAATCAAAACAGAGCAAAGAAGAAAGAGCCTTCAAGAGGAAAGGAAGGAATATGTTCTTGTTATTATGAGTGGGCAAGATTAAAATGCTTTGGGAATCCTCTGCTCAAGTGGGAGACCAACAGGACTGGGAGAATTGATAAGCAGACAACCACATCTGACAGCCATGTATTTTAGGATCCTTATAAGATTCCTTGTAGAATACCTCAGAATTTGACTTACTTTTGACTTACTTTCTGGGGCTTTTCCCTCAGTATTTAAAAAATTATCAGTGGGAATATCAGGCATTAGACAATACGATGGTTATGTGTATGCAAATGATAGAAATTTTTAAAAACCATAGCTGCAGTTGATCATTGAATATAAAAGATGAGATTCTGCTGTTGTTAAAGAGGCTGGAAAATGAGAGGGGACCTACCTGTTTAGTAGTTTCTGGGGATAATATTTAATGGGGTCATCTAGGAAGACAGGCTTGGGAAAGTGACTTCCTTTCTCTCATCTTTAGTTTCTGCATAAATAAAGGAATTTGGTCAAGGATATTTCTAGCTCTATAATGTAAAGACATATCTTTATATATGTTTAATGTTTGTGATAGGCACAAAAATGGTCCCCAAAGATGTCCATGTCCTAATCTCCTGAACCTGAAATCAGGCTACCTGACAAAGGGGTGAGGGTGGGATCACAATTTCAGATGGAACTGAGGTTGCTAATAAGTTTACTTTGAGATAGAGAGATTATTCTGGATTATGAGAGTAGGTCCCATGTAATCCCAGGTGGAAGAGGAAGGCAGGAGAGAGAACTAGAGAGATAGCAGCTTGAAAAGGAAATCCTTTTCTTTTTTTAATTTTTTTTAATGTTTATTTATTTCTGAGACAGAGAGAGACAGAGCATGAGTAGGGGAGGGGCAGAAGCATGAGTAAGAGAGGGAGACAGAATCAGAAGCAGGCTCCAGGCTCTGAGCTGTCAGCACAGAGCCCAACGTGGGGCTCGAACTCACAGACCACGAGATCATGACCCAGGATGAAGTCAGACGCTTAACCGACTGAGCCACCCAGGTGCCCCAAGGAAATCCTTTTCAAGGAAGACTTGCTATTGCTGGATTTGTAGATAGAAAAACTGACCCTAAAATTCACATGGAATCTCAAGGGATTCCAATTAGTCAAAATAATCTTGAAAAGGAAGAATAAAATTGGAGAAATTACACCTTCTGAATTCAAAACTTACTACAAAACTATAGTAAACAAAAGAGTGTTGTAGTGACATAAAGACAGATATATAGATTAGTGGAATAGAAGACTCAGAAGTAAACTTGGATATATGCTCAATTGATTTTTGGCAAAGGTACCAAAACTATTCAATCAAAAAGGGACAGTCTTTTCACTGATGCTGGAGTAACTGGATATCCAAAGCAAAAGAATGATTGGACCCTTATCTAAAACCATATAGAAAAATAACTTATAATGTCTCAAGACCTAAATATAAGGCCTAAAACTCTTAGAAGAAAACAGATGGGAAACATTTCATGGCATTAGGTTTGTCAATGATTTACTGGATAGGATACCAAAGGCACAGACAACAGAAAAAGAGATAATTGAACTTCAACAAAATTAATGTGTTTTTTTTTTGTGCATCAAAAAAGGATACTATCAAAAAAGTAAAAAGACAGCCCACTAAATGGGAGAAAATATTTGTAAATAATATACCTGATAGGACATTAATGTCAGAATATATAAAGAATATACAGCTCAACAACAACAAAAGAAACCAGTTTAAAAATGAGCAAAGAACTTGAATAGGCATGTATTCAAAGAAGATATGCAACTGTCCAGTAAACACCTGAAATGGTGCTCAATATTTTTAGTCATCAGGGAAATGCAAATCAAAACTACAAAATACCATTTCTCACATATTAAAATCATTATTATAAAGTGAAAAATAACAAGGGTAATCAAGGGTATGGATAAATTAAAACCCTCATGCATTGCTGGTAGAAATGTAAATGGTATACTTGCTGGAGAAAATAGCTTCTTCCTCAAAAAGTTAAACAAAGAATTATAATATGATCCAGTAATTCCACTCCTAGGTACACATCCAAAACAACTGAAAAAAAGGTGTCAAAACTGGTACCTGTACACAAATTTTTCACAAGATATTTTTCACAAAGGCCAAAAGGTAGAAAATCTAAGTGTCCATTAACAGATGAATAGGGAAAAAAAATGTGGTATATACATATAATGAAATAGTATTCAGCTATATAAAGAAATGAAATTCTGATACATGCTACAACATGAGTGACTACTGAAACCACTATGCCACATAAAGTAAGCCAGACATAAAAGGACACATATATAACTGAAATTATATAAGTTAGCTAGAATAGGCAAATGCATAGACACAAATTGATACAGAGATTACCAACTGTTTAGTGAGGAAGGGAAATTGGGAGTTATTCTTTAATGGGTATAACATTTCTCTTCAGGATGTTGAAAAAGTTCTAGAGAGGTATAATGTTGATGTTTACTCAACACTGTGAGGGTACTTAATGTCACTGAATTGCACACTTAAAAGTCATTAAGACGGTGAGTTTTACATTATGTATATTTTGCCACAATAAAAAATGTGAGAAAACCCAATTTGAAGCTTTTAAACAATAACAGAATTAGCAAAGATATAGTATACATTTATGTGATGTATATTCTGACTGCTTTACCTGTACTAATTCTTTTAACTTTCACAATATTAGTATGTAGAAGATTTCTTAATTATTATACCCATTTAAAAATATGAAAACACGGGTTTCATAACTTGCTCAAGGTCACATAGCAAGTGTGTGTCTATTTTGGAGGGGTGGTGGTTGAGAGGAGATTTGAATCTACAAAATCTAGCTCCAGATCCATGTTCTCATGTTGGCTTCCAAATCATCTTGATGCTTCTCAAATTATTGCTTAATTGTAAAGAAGTTCAAATGTAATAACAGTTTTATGATTTATTCTAAACACAATACTCTATTTTCAGAACCAATGGAGTTTTAGCTATAGGTAGTAGACTCATTCTCCGGTTTGTGTCTCAGTTCAGTGATTTACTAGGAAAATAGACTATGGGTCTCCAGTATTAGCTTTCTGCCACCCCAGCCCCCAGTCCCCACCATCAGGCAAGGTCTTTGTTGGGGTAGTAAGGTCATAGTACATATAGGACCAATGCACCTGAGGTGTATACAGAAATGGATGACTTTCCCTCCAACCTCTACTTTTCTCCTCACATTACTGGTACCCCTGTTTGTAGCCTTATGCCCTTCCAAACCTGTCTTGTACAAGGGACATCTGCATGGATTTTTCAGCTGAATTGGAGCCCAAATTTGTAAGTTTTTAAAACCAGTCCAGTCAGAGCTTCTGGCAAAGTGGTTCCTGAAAGCAATTGCCTATATAACTTTGCATTCTCTAATATGATAAGCAAATCCTGGCAAAGTAACTTTCTTCCTGGGGGAGTCACTTCTTTATCTTGTGGTAAGAAATGTAACCTCTTTAGAAATCAAATTTGCCTAATCCTAGAACCCTTGATTCTGCGACCTGCATGTGACTTCAGAGAGTGGTGATCTTTCTTAAGAAGACATGTGCCATATCTGTCTTACAGATGGCTCCTACATCCTGTGTCATTTGCTATTTCTCTCTGTTCTGCAGTTAGGTGGCTCAGATTCTTAATTAAAAGATTCATTTCTATGGCAGCTTTTATAAAGCAAATATCTGCACACGAAGGAAGAGGAAAAGGGAACAGAAGGAGGAGGGAACACGGTCTGCTTTCCACCAGATACTGAAACGTTCCACTAATCTCTTTCGCACCTTGTGGAGTTTCAATTTTCCCTTTAAAATGTGGATTAAACAAAGTTGCCAAAAAACATATGCTTTCATGTCAAACATTTCATTTATTTGGGAGGCTGAAAGCAGCTTGAGAGCGCTCACTGCTTCTGCCTGAGGAAAAGGAGCAGAGTGGTTAAACCTTTTTATTGGAAGCTTCCCCTTGAAGCTGAGGCATGGACCTGGGAAATATGGTATGGGCTGGGCCACTGGTGGGCTACAGGGATATCCTGGGTGGTTGCATCTAGTAGACAAAGGAATCAGGCCCAGTTGCCAACTTGGGTACTGACCATACCTCTTCGGGTTGTAATCTTATCAGATTTCACAACTAATCAGGGGTAGGATGAGTCAGTACCTGATGTAGGAGACCTCCAAGGCAAATCCATTTGCTGTACTTTGCCTTCTAAGTAAGAATAAATCATGCTATTTCATGGAGTAGACTTGTAAACATAACACATGGGAAGTAGGAGGACAAAGAGTTGTGGGTTCTGGCACAGATATCCCAGAAACTTGACTCTTGTTGTCTCTCCTCACTTGCCAGGAACCCGGAGGGTGACTGTCGAATGACTTAGGTTTAAGGGCAGTGTTGTGGTTTAGCATAAGGTAGGCGAAATAATTGTTTTGAATCATATTATAAAGACCTAGGTAGTAATACTTTGCAAATTCCTAGGCCTCGGACTTTGAGATGTTAATTTAATCTCTCTGAACCTCAAATGCCTCATTTGTCAAATAATATGCCTACTCTATGTTTTTCCCAGGGATGTTTTGATGATACAATATGCATGAATATGTGATTATAATCTGACAAATTATATTTGTCTCTCATTTTTTTGATTGAGTTAATATGGATAATAGTAATATCAGGTATTTATAGCAAATTTACTTTTTATAAGCTATGAGCCAGAGTTTTTAGATAAATCTCCACCTAACCACTCTGTGAATTAGGTGATACTCTTCCCATTTTACAGATGAAGAAATCAAGTCTGCAAGATCTAAGATAATTTACCCTAGGTTATCTCACTGATACTTGGGGAACAAAAGAAAGAAGAATAAGAAGGAAAAGAAACCAAAGCTCCAAGCTCAGGCTCTTTCTTCTATGTTGCTCTTTGGTATTAATTTTGGAGTGATGTTTTCCTCACTCCTTACTTTCTTACTTTAGTTAGCACCTTATATTTCCAAGTTAGTTTAATATAGTTATTTGAATAAAAACTCCTTCTCTGGGCCACCACTAATGCTAAACATTTCTTTAATTCGTGAACCAGAAGTACAATAGTTACATGATTTGCAAGCTTTGCTATATAAATTACTTTAATGCATGTTTATGTATTAATTCATTTTATAAACAATCAGAGCAAAGAATCTGGAGTTAGACTCTCTAGCATTGAGTTGTAGCTCCTACACCTGCAGACTTTCTCCAAGTCACTCCACTATTCTGTAAGTCAGTGTCCTCATCTGTAAGTTGGAAAATTACAGTAGCTAAAGTCTATTATGAGGATGAAATGACTATTTACAGTTCTTAGAAAAGTTTACAGTATATAGTAAATGCTGTAGAAACATCAGATATTTCTCTTAGACATACTGCATTGAGATCTACGTTTGCTGTATGATTATGATGGGCATACCCCTGTCCAAATTTCATTCTAGGTTTCCTATAAATAGCAGCTATTATTGCCTACATTAACCGGCAAAGGAACTAATTTCATGAAATTATATCATTAGAGCTTCAGTCCTGTTTCTGGAAGACTTTTCAATCTTCTAGAGTCCTATGGGGGAGATGGATAGAGAGCTGAGTTATATATGAAGTTTCTAATAACCTTAGTTCAGAAAAAAGATATACAGGAAAAAGCAAGTGGGTGGGAGACAAGGAGCCTAAGTAAGAGGCTAGGGTCAAAAGGGAGGAAGCACATTATTATGTGATGGGACTACACTAAAACCTACTCTGCTTTCTCCAGGAATTTGTCTCTGCTAAGTCTTAGGGGCAGATCCAGTGCCATGGTGATTCAGCGCTTCATCATCTCCATATGGATGGCACAGATGTCTGTATTTCCAGCCTTACCCTTTCCCCTGAGTTCCAAGTTCTGGTGTCTAATCTCTTTTTGGAAGCCTCTCATGGGCACATCAAAACCCACAAGTCCGAAATGAACTAATGACATCCATCCTCAAGCTTACTTCTATTTCTGTGTTCCTCTCTCAGGAAATGTATCACCATTCACAGGGACACACCCCAGAAACCTGTGTGTCAACTTGACATTATCTTTCGGCTCCTTCTTTTTGATAAAAATCTTACTTTGATTTTTATCCCCTTGTCTCCATTTCTATTGCTTCTACATTGATTCAGATTCATAATATCTCATTTGGTTTGCTGTAATAGGTGGCACATTTTCCTTTTTGTCTGCTGAGCCCATACCTACTGTTAAAACTTAGCCAAAAAGGAGGCCATGGTTTGAATACACCCCTAAGCCAAACCATCATAGTCATGTAACAAGAATTTAAAACTGTCATGATTTTTCCAAATGCTGACCCTGACCCTAAACAAAACTTAAGCATTCTTCATGTCAGTGTGACTTTTAGCTTCCCAGCCAATCAGCTAGAAACAATTAAGTTTATCCAGGGAAAAGGAATATGAGTAACCAATCAGCATAAACATTATACTCCCTCACCCACACTTCATAAAGGGAGCTGTAACTGCTGGGTAGAGCTTCCAACTACTTTTAGTTTGAAGTCTCCCCATTTGTGAACAGTTTGCCATTCAATAAAGTATTCATATCTGTTAAAGCTCTCTGAATTTTCCTTTAACCACTACTTTCTTCTGCATTGGCATCAAAAGTATTTCTTAGAATAAATATAATTATGTCACTGCTAAATTTACATACGGAATAATTTTCAGGTTGACATACCATGACATTGACCAAAAGCCTTCCCATGGTCTGTTTTCTGCCTGTCTACTCCACCTTTTCTCTCAGCTTAGTATATGAACTAAACCAAAATTCATTCCAAGTTTTCAAACTGTTCGTTTTAATCCCTGGCTCTTTGTACATGCTGAGTCTACTCTGAAGAATGTTTTACTTTCAGTCTCTATCTGCTCACTATCTTCCAGTATGTGGTACTTGGCCCAGAAGACATCTCTTTCCATGATCTTTTCAGAAGTCTAGGTCCTTCATTAACATTTCTCATTGGTCCTCTGCTCTACTGGACCACAAAGCTTCTCAAGGGCAGAGATGGAGAATAACTTCACTTAGTATCCCACAGACCTAATATAGTGTTTGTTTTGAGGCAAATTTTGACTAATCAATAAACACGTATCATATGAGAGTAAGTTGGCTTTGGCTATATTATCAGCTGGAGAGATATGTCAGGTACAAGTGTCCTTCTGCTTCCTGACCAGGAAAGTTTAAAACAGATAAGGAAATATATCCTGGGGAGTAAATACAGAGTGCTGTATTTATATTGAATGTAATATCAAATCTCTATATAACAACCCATGAATAACAATACAACATGAATGCAAGCAGTAGGGCATTGGGGGAAAATCCACAAGGGAGACTCAAGGGACTCAACTTCTTTTCTTAACTCGTTAACTACATATATGACCTTAGGGCACCTTCCTGTGCATTATGATCTTTGCTTTAAAAGAGAAGTGGGTTTGGAGTAGTTGACTTCCTATGTCCCTTCTAGCTCTACAGTTCTATGAATTGTTGGCAAAAATTATATAATATTACTATGGTTTCAGTTTCACCTAGATTTACTGTATGTCTATAACTTGAGTCTCTGAGTTAACAACATGTCTTAAACTACAATTTCAAGACATACTGTGATACTAGAGGACATTGCCTTTGGGAATTAAAATACAAGTCAATTCATTGAGCATTTATTGGGTACTTAGTAGAAGCGGCAAAATGCTTTAGGTATAGTGAACGTTGCAAAAAATAGGATAAAATCCCAGTCCTAAATGACTCTAAAACTTAACTGAGGGAGTAAAATTAAAACCAAGAAAAAGAAGAAAGAAGATGTTTTAGGGCATTGACCTTGCTCAGTGGCTACAGTACTAGGTAGAATTATATGAGACATCATTGTTGTTGAAGAAGGGCTGATAGTTAAATCATGAATTTAGTTGGACCTATAAAGTCTTCCAAGAGTGGTAATAAGGGACAATAGTTTATAATCAAGTACAGAGCCAAAAGTGGACACTATCAAGTATGTACTAGGAATTGGAAGGCAAGGGGGAGATGAGATGTGGAACATGGCATGGAGACAGGCCTTACTGGAGGAAGAATGGTCTCCCAGGTGGAGATGAGATGGAAAAAGGGACCAGACTTCAGAAAGCAGAGAACTGAGCAGGGGCAGCAGACAGTACAACATAGGGACACTTCAGAGTATGAGCAGAGCAGCACAGGGAAAACAATTAGAGTTCTGCCTCAAGAGAAATGGATATGAGGAAGTGTCTCCCCAGGGTGGTGCCCACAACATTCTCCCGGTTAATTCACAATGGCAATCTGCCCTCCACCCTGAGTGACCTCCCTCCTGGGAAACCACAAATCTGGAAAAAACATGCATTTAAACCATATGAATCAGGCTTGCATTTCTCTATCATATTTGATGCTTCATCTCTCTCATTAACTCCCTCATTGTCTGTCTGCTTTGTCAGGAAACAAGAGTTCCATCTCTTTGTCCAGTTGTCGATTTACTCTAGAACAGATGCCCGTTTAAATAAGAAATCTTGCACCTTATCCTTATCTTTTTTCTTTTTTTAAAATTTTTTTTTCAACGTTTATTTATTTTTGGGACAGGGAGAGACAGAGCATGAACGGGGGAGGGTCAGAGAGAGAGGGAGACAGAGAATCGGAAACAGGCTCCAGGCTCCGAGCCATCAGCCCAGAGCCTGACGCGGGGCTCAAACTCACGGACCGCAAGATCGTGACCGGGCTGAAGTCGGACGCTTAACCAACTGCGCCACCCAGGCGCCCCATATCCTTATCTTCTTTAGTGGTGTCATATTCCCAAACCAAGGGCCCTCTTTTTCTTCTTTCTTTATTCTGGAAACTACATCATTGAGAAGATACTTTCCACCCAGTGAGCAGCACTTCCTTCCTGGCAGGGGACTATATGGGTGTGCATATTTTATTTCTTTGCAGCCCAAATATCTGGGTTCTGGCTGAAAAACCCAAAGCAAATAGAACACTCGACTGATCTATGTTTATAATGATTTACTCACTGAATAAAATTGAGATTTGTCTAAATTAGATTCATTTAAATTCTCTTGTCTGTCATCTCTGTTAGAAAACATGAAGGTTTTCTTTCTTGTTGATGAAGGAGCTGAGACTCAATTTGCAGCCTGTTTATTCTCTTTCTCTGTCTCTATGTCCCTGCCAGCTCCACACACACCCCTGCTCATTCTGACATACTCACGTATATTCTCACAGGGAGATGGCCCAGTCCCAGCTGATGGAGAGCTCCAAGGGAGGGATTCGTAGCCTCGGCTTCAGATTAATGAGCTATTTGACTGGGACATGATGTTGGTTTAACAGCAGTTTTCCTTAAACGTGGTGCGATCAGGAATTTGCAGAAGTTTATTCTTAGCTCTTTCTTTTGGCTTCTGCAACATGTTAACAGCTTGTGCATTTTGTAATGCCTTTTTTCATTGCTATGGTAACCATTAAAACTTAAGGTGTATGTGACTAGAGATCTGGCCAAGCTATTGGTTGCTAGCATGCTGGAAAACAGTGTAAATGAAACCACCTCTTGTCGGCTGCTTTTTACTGGTGTGCCTTGCCTAAATTAGCCTGGCATGTGAAATTCTAGAAGAAAATTAGGATAACAAAATATTAGGAGATGATTATTCACTTCAGAGAGAACTGACGATAGAATCCCTTTATATTGTGAATTCCTCAGTTGGTTTTAAAATATGATTATGTTGACCACATGCTGATTTATAGGAAACTCGTAGGAGAAAATATGCAAACTCTGAGTTATTAAGTCTTAGAAAAGAGTCAGGAGTTCGCTTTCAGAGCCAAGTTAAATTAGTAGGCATGTACCACCCTAGGTCCCTCCACATTTTTTGTTTGCTTTTGCTTTTAAATGTTGTGTGATGTGCTCTATCAAAAACGGTATGGTAATTAATGAAATGTTATAATATTTAGGTCAAGTTGCCGATGCTAAGCAAATCTAGGCGTGTATGCTAAGCAAAGCAAGAAACAAACAAGCAAGCTAACAAGTCCAACAGAAACAACAATAACAACAACAAAAAAAGAATGAAAATAATAATCACTATTCTAACTATGAAAAGGTCAATGGCCACTGAATATGATTTGTTTCTATTTTGATTTTGTTTTCCATTTCTACGAGTCTTTATTCTCTTTAATATTATTCTAGGCATTGTAGGAGGTACTAAAAACTTGTGAGGAAAAAGTTCCTATTTTCAATGAATTTTGCAACCTATTTGGAAATAGGACTTACATGAAAGAAAGAAAAATAAAACACAGTAACAGGTTAAAATAAATACCCCCCAAAATAGGCTCTGTGAGTTCAGAGAGTAGAAGAATCATTGTGAGCTTGATAGCCAGGAAAGATTTCATATAAAGGGCAAAATCGAGACTCTCTAGTGAGAGATCAGGTGAGATTTGGCTTAGCAGACAATAGGACTAGGAGATGTTATTTCTAAAGAAATATTTTTCATAATAGTGTAGTCAAGATGGTTGCTTAAAAGTGTAGGACAGTGTGAATACTGGATGAGAAAATGGTTCATCCTCAGGTTAAGATAATATTTTGTTGAAAATATTGACATTCCTTAGGAAATATGAGAATATTTCCTCATAGCTCAAATAAAGATGACAGCCTTTCCCTGTCTAATATGAAGATGATGAATTCATGCTGAACACATAACAAAGTTTGATGCACTCTTTTCTTAAGGCTATGATATATTTTAGGCAGAGCAAAATATGTATTTAAGAAACTAATTGGGGCACCCGTGTGGCTCAGTCAGTTAAGTGTCTGCCTCTTGATTTTAGCTCAGGTCATAATCTCATGGTTCCTGAGTTCAAGTCCTACACTGGGCTCTGCAGTGACAGCAAGGAGCCCGCTTGGGATTTTCCCTCTCTCCCCTCTGTCTCTACCCCTCTACTGCTCACACGCACACATTCCCCCACCCTCAAAATAAATAAATACACTTTAAAAAAAAAAGACACTGGGGCGCCTGGGTGGCTCAGTGGGTTAAGCAGCCGACTTCAGCTCAGGTCATGATCTCGCGGTCCGTGAGTTCGAGCCCCGCGTCGGGCTCTGTGCTGACAGCTCAGAGCCTGGAGCCTGTTTCAGATTCTGTGTCTCCTTCTCTCTAACCCTCCCCCGTTAATGCTCTGTCTCTCTCTGTCTCAAAAATAAATAAACATTAAAAATTTTTTTTTAAAAAAAGACACTAACTTGATGGAATTTTCAGGCCTCATAAGAGTACCACCTAAGCCATGGAAGTACATTTCTTCTTTTAATTTTATTTTAGAGAGAGAGAGCATGTGAAAGTTGGGGTGAGGACACAGAGAGAGACAGACAGACAGACAGAGAGAGACTCTTAAGCAGGCTCCATTCTCAGTGTGGAGTCCAATGTGGGGCATGATCCCACAATCCTGGGATCATGACCTGAGCTGAAATCAACAGTCAGACCCCCAGCCCACTTGAACCAACCCAGCCACTCCCAGAGAGGTGCATTTCTTAATAAAGATCTTTAGGTACCATGTTCTTCTCCTTCTCATTCATTTCAGATACAATGATGAAAATGTGAACTGTGGTGCACGTTGAAATAGACACAAACACCCACATCCACCTGTGTAATAAAAGTACATCTTGAGAAATTCCATCTTCAGTGTTGGCTTTCACAAACACAACCTCTGACATTGCCTGCTTCTGTCATCAATCACTGGCAGATGCTTATATAATCACAAAATTTCACTCATTACAGGCATCCAAAGAGAGAGCATTGTGCAAAAGTCGGTCTCAATGTTGAAACTGGCAGGGCTGCCCTGGATTTTATTACTTCTCCTAAAAGGAGAATAGATTTCAGCATTTATCTCCAGCCTCCAAGATTCTCTGACCAGAGCATTTCCCGTCTTGAGGGTCTCTGCCTTGCCAGTTGTTCATAGCAATAGAGCTGTAATGAATCCCCTCTAAAGTGGTAGTTACTCATGAAATAATAAGTTAAGTTTACAGGAAAGCTGATTATATAAGATTTTGAGAAAATGATAAAGTCCACTGTACAATTAAATGAGCAAGGAAAAGTTCTCTACTTCCCCATTTTCAGTTACACTCTTATTAGACAATTGACTCCAAATAGTCATCTTCTTTTTTTTAAGTTTATTTATTTATTTATTTATTGAGAAAGAGAGCACAAGTGAGGGAGGGGGAAGAGAGAGAGAGAGAGAGAGAGAGAGAGAGAGAGAGAGAGAGAAAGAATATCTCAAGCAGCCTCTGCACTGTTAGTGAGGATCCTGATGTAGGGCTCGAATTCATGAACCGTGAGATCATGACCTGTGCTGAAGTTGAACGCTTAACCAACTGAGCCACCGAGGTGCCCCCAATCATCTTCTTTGCTGTTAAGAACAAGACAAATTACATGTATGCATGCACACGCACACACTCACACATGCACACAAGCACACACACACATACACACACTCACATATTTCCACCTTTCTCCTTCAAATTCTAACATTAAATTCTACCTTGACAGTATCATTTCTCTTTTTAGCTTAATGTATTTATTTCTGTGAAAGTGATACTATCATTGTAATTAGGAAAAATATAATCAGTCTGGTACCTCACTGTGAGTTTATTATCTTTCCAAAGAAGTAGTTTTGTTGGGTGAAAATGCACAAAGATCTGGGGGCACTGGGAATTTATAGGAGTTAGACTAAATGCTCCCAAGTGGGCAAAGACCCCAGTGGTAACTCATTAAGTTGGAGTTAAATTTTGTGTAATTTATTTAGGAATCTAGAAAACTATATTGTCATCCCAGCTTTAAAATGAGAGAGCTAATTTAGTCACACTAGCTAATTTTGTTGAGTCCCAGTTTCTTTATCTGCCACATAAAATTATTGAACAAGATGACCTCTCATTTCCATTCTAAAATTTTACTTATATAGTTGTAATTGCAAATTTGCCAAGGATCTGTCCTTCCCTAGTGGACAATTGGTAATAGATACAACAGAACAGATTAATGACTAGTCCCATCTAATAGTAAAAAAAAGAAAAAATCCTTATAGAGTCAGCCAAATTAAGTAGCCCTACACTATTAATATTGATCTTTCCTATTTTCACTAGAGCCGTGTTTTAGGTAAAATTCTAAGATGGTCTCCATGGGGCGAGGAACCATGGGTGTCCTCTAGGAGCCAAGAATAGCCCCTAGTCAGCTGACAGCTAGCAAGAAAACAGAGACCTCAATCATACCACCGCAAAAAAGTGAATTTTTCCAACACTAGTGAGCTTAGAAGATGACCCCAGGCTTCAGGTAAGAGGCAGAGTCCCAGCTGACACCTTGATTTCTAACTGGTGAGACCCTGAACGGAGGAGCTAGCCTATACCAAGATTTCTGACCCCTTGAAATGGTGAAATAATAAATTTGTTTTATTTAAAGCTGCCAAATTTGTAATTTGTTATAAAGCTATAGAAATCGAATACCAACCCCATTTACTATCACTTATTTCTGAAGATTGAGTTCACATAAGCAAATGTGAACATCTCATGAGAGAAGACACGGGAAAAAATACCACCAACAGGTTCAGACAAAAGGCATCCATAAGCAAAGTGGACAATGTGAAGGTGGGTTTCCTTTGGCCCATTATGAGACTTGGGCATTTAGACCAGTATCCACTTCCCTCCCTTATCTAGTCCCTATGTGCACATGCTTATGTATCAGTATGCATACATGTTGTATGTTTGTATTTGTTTGGTAATGAATCACATCAGATGTTTTGGGGGTAGTTGTTAAATCTCTTATAATGGATACAACTGCGCAAGCTTACCATTGGGGAAATTTCCTCCTGACCTCAGCTGGTCATCAGCTTATGCCCTGAAGCATAAGAATTGATAGGCCCTATAATTTTATCCAAGCTAATGTAACAGCAGCTGCTGTCCTTGGTGCTTGCTATCTGATTAAATTCTCAAATTAGGGATTGCCTTTTGTAACCTGAATTCTGTTATGGCAGTAAAATCTGACAATAACTGCTCTCGTTTTTACCTCTCCCATCATGGAGTGTTTCTTCAATAACACATGGACCATCTTAGACTATCGAATATTCCTCTGGCACTTTATTAGATTTTGGGAATTTTGTAATCCTACTCAAAATGAGATTGCATGCTTTCTAATGTAAGAAAGGAGAAAGAGAGAGGCCAATTCAGCTCTAAAACTGCAATTGTTTGCCTACCTCCAGGGACACATCTCACAGATTGCCATGAAAATAAATTGGAAAGTTTACAATTCCAAATTATTGCCTACCACGTATTACTTCACAGACAAAAACAAACACTACCACCACCATCATCACCACCAAGAATATACGGAAACATATCCAAGAACTTTCATCCTTTCATGAGGGAAAATGCATTACAATTAGGTTCAACTATAACCATTCAGAAAGTGTGTTTGTTTTCTGCTGCTTTTAAAATGATTTATTATTTATTACGATTTTTTTTCAAGATTATCTTCTTTATTCCTTCAGGAAAGGAGCAGTTTGGCTCTCTGTGTCATTACCAAAGCAGAGCGAAAGCCTTCAACTGCGGACTGCTGCAATTTCCCCCCTTAACAGTCGACCCAGCAATTAGAACCGTTTGTTACAGTGACAGCAAAGAGAACCATTTTCAAGCAACAAGGCAGATGAGTAGGAGCTGGAGGAAGCAAGAGCGTGTTCATTTGAAGGGGACTAACGCCACACAGCAGCTAATCTTGGAATAGCAGGCAGTTTGGGAAAGCTAGGCTGCAAGGGCTGAGATATTCACATAAATTCTTAAACTTTGGCAAAAGGTCTGATTTTTCTTTCTTGGACTAAGAATAAAAATTGGTCATAAACGCTGGCATTGGGGAAGAGAGAAAAGATTTTTTTTTATTAGGTCCACTGTCTAAATTAACTCATTTTCATATCAAAACTGAAAATATAAAGGTAGACATTTCCATCGCTAATTCTGGATTTGAGATAGCATTTCAGGGCTCAGAAAACATCTCACATTATAAACTTTGCCAATGGAGCCATATTTAGTTTACGACAAAGGTATTTGAAATGCAACTTCACAATCTTAATTTGTTGCCCCAGAATCATTTCCCCTGATTTTTTCATATATTTTGAATTATGTTTAAAGTGTCATTGACATCCAGAGAGAAAATGCTATTTGAGGTCTCCTTTTTTCTCCCTTCTTTCTTCTTCTCCTTGTTCTTCTTCTTTTTAAAATATACTTTTCTTTTATTACCATTGGATTTGGTTCTCCATTCCAGCAATGACAAACTGGGTATCTCTAGAACCTGTCAGGTTCCCTTTGGATTTTTATTTCTCCCTGTCTCTAATGAAGTAAGAATACTGCTTGCTTACCTCAGAGAAACCATCTGAGAATTAATGAAAAAATGTAAAACGCTTGATCTTCTTAGAGCCAGATAATTTTTCTTCCTTTGTTCAATAGCTATTATCATAAAGGATTCAATAAATAACCAACTACATATAATTCCTAGACATTAAATAGTCATCATACTAGATACTTCGGGGGCAAATATTTGAATACTTCAATTTCTATATTCTGCAATGAAAAGACCTGGGTTTTAACACAAACATATCTATGAATTTCCATGTTTTCTAAGAGGAAGAATACACTAGGAACGGGTGGTTTGCATAGAAGGCTGTCAGAATGTTTCAGTTACTGTTTTCCAGTCTGCCTTTCTAGAAGCAGGTATTGCTAATGCAGAAAAAAAATTGGTGGTAGTTTTTCTCTTCTGCTTTGTTTTAGGGAGGATGAGGCCTTGTGGGTTTTTTTCCCCTTTTATTTGTTTCACAACTGTGTGACTACTGCTTTGGCACAGAGGCGGCTTCTGCCAGAGTCAGAGGTGAGGTCACGCTTGACTGAAGAAATCTAAGATCAATTTGTTGTCTCATACTTCAACATTAAATGCAGCTTGAAATATAATTGTTAGTCCGTGCACTCTCTGCTTTAAGGAAGTGTTCCTGCACCTCAGAACGGGGAATGTGGTTATCAGTGATCAACCACGACGTGTACCCTAAACCACGGCGAACCAGAATTTTCAGGCTGAGAGAGAGAGAGAGAGAGAGAGAACAAAGACACAAGGTGCAGGTGGGAGAATAGAGAAGTGAGAAGGAAAAGACATAAGATTTATTGTAGTCAAAACACCAAGTGACTTAGAAAGTACTTGGTCAAATTCGGAAATTTACAAATAAAATTGAAAGAAAAAGTATCATTTACAAATTGTTTTCCTTTATTATTTTTCCTACATAAAAAGGTTTTTCCTGCACAGTTTCATAACCAGTGCTAGGGAGGAAAGATACCACCCAGGGCAGGTAGCTTATAGTTTCCCCTTTTGGGAGTATTTGCATGTTACAGGAAGCTATTGGGAGGACGCACTGTGTATGTGGTGGGGGGCAGAACGTGGAGTGGGTGGGAAGGTGGTTCTGAATTAGGTGGCCAAGGAGTTTTGAGATTCCCTTTGAATCAAGCCCTGTCAGCCTCCATGTTCTGTCCTTGCATTCAGTTGGATAAAAGGAAAAAAGAAAAAAGGAGTCATGACCAAATCCCAGTTTTGCACCTCCACAAATAGAGAGTTAAAGTTGAATCAGAAGCTTGTGGTACAGATTTCAGGTCAGACAAATCCTAGAGTATCTATTACATTGAGTAGAGTGACAAGAACAACATGTGTGTCCTGTCTGGCCATGAGAGTAACACAGTCTTTTGACTTATTTGCTAGTGTAAGCATTTCCCTAGCTGAGAGTCAGCATGGGGTCCTGTATAGGCAGGGTTCTATTATGAGACAGGTGAGGATATGAATTCCCACCCCATCATTTACTACTTGTGCAATTTTAGGCAAATTTCTCAGTCCCCAGGACCCTCAGTTTTCTCATTACTCTATGAAAGTGTTCGGGGAAAGCTCAAATAAGATGATCATAACAGCAACCCTTTCAACTGGTACCTATTTTTGTCAAAATAAGTAAAACCTAATATATATATATATATATATATATATATATATATATATATATATATCATTGCATTTAATCTTTGTACTCACAAGTGATAAGCATCATTCTCATTTTGAGGATGAGGAACCTCAAAGAGGTACAGCAATGTTCTCAAGGCCACAGCTATTAAGTGAGAAAAATACACTCAAAATCGGATTTGTTTGAGTCTAAAGCCTTTTTCTCCCGTATGTTTAATGAAGTCTCAGTCTCTCCATACCATCTACTTTGCTGACTCTGAATATCATTGGTGACACCCTCTCTGCATGGGTGCTGCGCCAATCCTTGGACCATAGCAAAAAATGGGGTCCAGAGTCTAACAGGAGAGACTGTCCAAAAAATTACCTGTACCAGTTCTGTTTTCCAGATTCTGAGATAACACTGATGTTCTTCCTTCATTTTGAAGCCCATTAAAGAATTTGAAGATGATTGGCATGTCCCCCCATGATTTTTCTTTTCCCATCTGCAACCCCTCAAATGTTTCTCTAAGAGTTTGGCTCCTAAAATGCTCCTAAAATTTTGGCTCCTAAAATTTTCGTTGAACGATTTCCTTCCTCTATCCAAATCAAAGATAATAGTTATATTATTAATAAGAGAGAGGCAGAGTATGATCTGGTCTCTTGGAAGAAATTTTAATCAATTCTCTTTTCATAAAAGCTGTTTTGGGTTTATTTCATACTTTAATTTTTCTCTTTAAACTCCCCCAACAAATATCAGGAATTGTAGACCCTTTTCTAGTCAAACTTTCTTTGCCATCTCCACATGAGATGTAGCATGACAGCCAGAATTACAGAATGTGAGCCGTGCTTGGCCAAGTCTCTCATGCTAGCCCACATGCTCCCACCAGCCAGGTCATGCCACTTTAGGTTTTCACAGATGTTGGTCTCTACTCTGACCGCAAAGGGAAACACTGCATTAGTCCTTGGCTTCAGCCATCAGTTTGCCATTGTCTAGCTGTACACCTTCATTGAACAGATTGGAATACAAAGGTTTCTGATGTCACTAATTTCATGTAAGAGAATTGAAATTAATGCCTGTGCTTCCTGATTTCCCGTTTAGCATCACCTCTTCTGTGGCCTTCCTTAGACCATTTCTAGAAGTGGGAATTAATGGTGAGAAATGAACTTACCAACCCCACAGTCTTCCCAGTCTCTAGTGCAATCCCCTGCCCATCACTGCAACCATCCCCTCCCATAATGACACACACAAACATGTGTGCACACACGCTCTCATGTACACACACTCACACACACACACTCGTACACATGCATGGAAATATATGTCTCACACAGGTACCTGCCTAGTCAGGCACACTCACACATGCTCACATACAGACGTATATACACTCATACACAGGCACACATGTACTTCCTATTGGTCATCATAGAATAAATCTTTGTATTCATGGACCTGAAAAATTTATACTCATCCTTAAAATCTGGTTCTAGGGGTCCTTCTCTGACCATTCACCCAGAGATGGACCATGCCTCTCTGTGTTACTGAAGATGGTTCAGAAGTCTCTCCAATGCATGGATTATACTACACTTGTTCTGTGTATATCCTTTTCTGTTGCACTGTGAAGATTATAACTGCCTTCTGGAAAGAACCATATTTTGCTTTCTTTTGTTTCCCCATAACCTACCAGAGAGCTTGTCATAATAAGTGTTTCCTGAACTGAAATAAACTGCTGATGCTGTACTTACAAGTAGAAGAGAAGGAGGTATCCTCTGGAGGAGGCAGTACATATTTCCCTGCTGCTCGAGCATTTTCCCCTCACCTTTCATTGATTCCTAACCTGGTTGTATTAGAATTACTGTTACTCATCCATTCATTTAAAGAATGTTTGAACCTACTGGGTGACAGACAATGTGTGAAATGCACTGAGGGTAACAAATCTGGGTGTCAAATCCCCTGTCTTTTAAAGAGGGTGCCATCTGGGTTGGGTTGAGGGTGGGGTGGGTGGCAGAGGAGTAAAGAAATCCATGAACACCTACATAGCAATAGGGTACTAAGAGAAGTAAAAAAAAAAAAAAAAAAAAAAGGAGTGCCATGAAATTTAGAGAAAAGAAAAGAGTAATTTGGGAAAGCTCTATGGCAGCCTCTGGTCTCTGTCCCTGGTATCTAGTCTTTAATCAGGTTTGAGGACAGGACGCTCCCTGCATCTTAAAGCCTAGGGAGCGCTTCACCCACATGAGACTAAGGTTATATGTCCATTACCACTGGATCCTGCCATATGTAACTCCATTTCAATTTTTATATGGCAGATTACAAGTCAGGTTCAAATAACTTCACATGCTGGCTCTCTTATGAAATATTCCAAGAAAAAGCAATGCCAAAAGCAAGACTAAAATGCCAGAGATACTGAAAAACCCAAGTAGTTTAACTTTTTTTTTTTTAAGTTTTAAATGAATTTAAGATTGAAAGCCCTGGGACAAAGAGAAGAGAATGAAGTGAAGAAATGAAAATAATGTTTTTGACAGGAAGGAATGGAAAAGATGGATTGAGCCAACTCCTATAAAGGCATAGAGGAAGACAAGAATAAGTAATAAGTAAAGGCTTTACAGAATTCTCCCACCACTTTCCCCTTCGTCTTCAGGGCCTGCAGGGGCAGCAGGGGCTGATTCTTTTTTGGTTTTTGTTTTTTGGTCTTTTATGTCTACAGAATAATCCCTGTCTCTTTTCTCTTTAGGACCCTCTACCTGCTTGATGACATGCATGGTTTCAGTTTAAACAAAGAAAAGCAGATCTATATGTGTGTCAGACACATGAGAAAGATATGCTCATTTACCCTCCAAGTTCAACCATCATCTCCTATTCCTTCACAGCACATACCCAAGCTGACCTCCACTGCCATGGACTAAGATACTATGGACTAAGTCTTATTATTCAAGTTTAGGGAAGGATGCCCACACAAGAAACATGTAAGAAGGAGCAGAGCGTCCTAACAACATTCTGAAAAGCAAATGTCTTACAGAACACCTGCCAGGGGGGAAGTGGGAAGATATAAGACAAGGTTCAAGAAGGACAGGTCACCGTAAGAGTATTTCTTATGGGGATTTGGTGGGTGAGAAAGAACTTCCAGGATGGGATAGAACACATCCAGAGAGATCAATCTTACCTGTACCCACAAAGTCAACTCCCCTTTCCTCTATGAAACTGTCTTCCCCATAACATCTCCATGTCTGCTCACATTTTCCATTGACCAGAATTCTTTCTTCAGAGATATTCATGCTACTGAATCCAGAATGGTGACTCTTTACTTCTTTATATATGAGTATGACTGTTTATTTCCTCCTTGGTGTCTATGTTTTTATACACACACACACACACACACACACACACACACACACACACACACCCCTTGTGGATTGACAACACAGATTAAGGAAATACTTCTTGATTTTTTTTTGGTCTTCCAAGCATTTTCATGAAAAACATGTTCACAAGAATCCAATGACCTGGGCATTATTATGGTCACCTTTTAACAGATAAGGAAACTGTGTTATCATAGAGAGCTAAATTAATCAATAATAGTACACCAGCTAGTAAGTTAAAGAGCTTGTATTCTAGTCTTTTAATAGCATATTCCATTTTTCCAACACATTAGTTTACCTTTGATATCGTTATTTTACTTTGTTTTCAAGTCTCTGTTCAGATAATATTTTCATATGATGTCTTTTTCTGAATATATCAATCTACACAACTCTCTTCCTTGACGTTTAAGATAATAATAGAAATAATATATTCACATAGTGTTTTTCTGCATGTAGCATGGTGATGTAGAATCACTTACAAAAGTCTAATTTAAAAAATACTTATTTAGTGTTTACCATGTACAAGTACCCTTCCAGGGAACTCCATTATTTACTAGTTAATCCAAATAAATATTTTATTTTACTAATTGTATCATAAGCTTTGGCGGGAAGAAAGCATCCTTTATATTTTCTTTTTATTCCTGTAGTGTCTACCACATCCTTATCCCTGTAGAGCCTAGACACATAGTATGTGTGCAAATAAATCAAGCCATATGATTCATAACAAGTAATTAGTTTTATTAGTGTCTTCTGCTGTTGTTTGTGTGTTTACTGAGTGCCAATTTCAGGATGCTTGTACTTCTGAAATGCTTAGAAAATACCCAACCTTTCCTACTCCCAGAATTCTGACAGATCTCCTTTGTGTCAGCCTTTAAGGGACTCAGAAGAAGCCTATTTTGACACCTAATTTTTATTTTTTTCAGCTACTAAAATTTCATGTTGAGGCAAAACATGAACAACATCCCACCAGTCATATTGTGTTACATTACAAAATTGAGAATTGCATTAAGAAAATAATTTAACAGGTGTTTCTAAAATAGGAAAATGCACACCATCATTTTATAAAGAACAGGAAGAAATGGCTTCTGATTGGACAGTAGTTGATACTAAGACAAGAATCCATCCTAGGTGTTTGGGCTTCTTTCTGTGACAGATGTCACCCTCCCAGCCAGCCCGCCAGTCCTCCAGGGGTATATACTATAATCTGGAAAACTTGGTCTCTAGTTACCACCCTGATACCTCTCTGCAGTATGAAAATGAAGTTGCCAATTGCAGGTAAGAATAAAATCTTCCTGGGAGGGTTTGCCTTTAATATAAGATGACAGCTTTACATTTTTATATGTAAGATATACCAAATTTAAATAAGTTTATCTTTTTTGGAGTGACTACTTATAGGTAGCAAGCTATCTCCAGCTTTGCGGGGGGAAATGGATTGTAATCCCTCAAGCAATCTACTTTACCATTTCTCAAGTCATAAAAATATCTGGATGTTCTGAAAAAATAGGATTACTAGCAAACCTCCAAACTCTTCCCCTAGAACCTTACCCAGATCACCAAAAAGGATAGAGTGGGGAAAGATATTTACCAACGCTGCACCTGATTCCTGGCATGTGTCATGTGATGGAACTAAATAAAAGGAAAATGGTGGGGCAGGCACAAGAACCATTCCTGTATGAGTGGACATTAGTACTGAAAGTTATGGGGCAAGCAAGAGCTAATGGTCTGTGTGGACCCTAGGGACATAGGTCCTGTTGGGAAACTCCTTCTCCCCATATACTCTTTCACCTTTTCCGTGTCCATGTTGATTAATAGCCTCTGAAGCCTGGTGAAGGGCAAGCTATGAGAAAGCCTGGAAGTACACTAGTAGGAAACATTTCACCCATGTAGTCCAACAGAAACAGAGGACTTCAAGAAAGATAAGCCTCCTCACACAGAAATTTAAAGGCAACAGAAGTATTTAAAAATTGGCCACTCACTGTAGCACATTCCAGAACCACACTAGAACTCTCTATTCCCCTTACACAGATTAGAAAAAAAAATCTTATATTAAAATAAGAAAATAAGAATATTGTAGAGCTGTTAAATGGCTAGGAATAACCATTATATTAGGAAATAAAAGAAATGTACAGATATCAACTGCTTTGTTCCTAAATAAATTATAAGCTGAAAATGGGATGATAGAAGAATGGGCTCACAACAAAGGCAGTGGCTGACTTGAGAGAAGAATGAACATGAGTGCATAATCATGGTACAGATGGTGAAAAAGTACACTGAGTGCTCACATTCAGAACTGAAATGGTGGAAAACCAAATAAATGATGTGGATCACAGGCTTATGGATACTCAAGTCACAGACTTAAAAACAGAAAGGTGAAAGAAAGAAAGAAAGAAAGAAAGAAAGAAAGAAAGAAAGAAAGAAAGAAAGA